>NC_051285.1:655783-908283 GCF_015220745.1 Sebastes umbrosus | reverse complement strand
TCACTCTGCAGGTACGCTCACCTGTCTGTCTGTCTGGTTCTCACTGCTTTCTGTCTTCTGTCTCTTCATACAATTAAACAAAACAATCCAATATTAATATTAATCAATATTAACATTTCACTTGCACAGTGTATACTCACTGTACTACTTTATAACTGTTATTATTACTTTCACCCTTAATTTACACCAGTTATAGGAATATTTCACATCACAGAAATACACATTTTCCAGAACATTTCCATGTGCATAATTTGCTTTAAGTTCTTTTTTATTCATATTAATGTGTTTGTTGCATATATTTTCTGTCAATTTGGCAGAGAAATCCCTTTATTTTTTATTTATTTTAAGACCTAACAACAGTCCAGTTGTAGGAATATTGACTGTAATAATACCAGAATCAGCCTTTAAAAACTCACTTTGTGTATTTTATGTTCAAATGTTGAATTTTATCATTAAAAACACCAAAATGACCAATAATTTGGTCATTAGAGACCCATAATATATATGGGTCTCTAATGACCAAATTATTTCCTAGAAATATATAACTTAGTACTAATTATGTGGAAAATAGTGACTGAACAAGCACATTTGATGATGAAATTTGTCCACATGCATGCAAACAAATAGATAATAAAATAGATAATAATATAATATAATAATATCCAATAACAAAATAAAAATGAATACTTACTTTGGTTTAAATTCAGCTGTTTTCTCAAGGATATTCATATTTATCCTATACATAGCCTAGGCTACTAGTTAGAGACCTGTAAAATAAAACTAAAAGCTTTTTTGTATATATTTTTTGGGAATATTTAACAGATGTTTCTGACTGTTGAACTCCGAACAGGAAGTTCCCTCATCAGGTGAACAATGAAAGAAGGAAGTAACTTTTAAGATGAAAGAGTGCAGTGTAGTTTCTCTCTGTGAGTGAGTGTCACGACGCCCACGCTAATACTAACTAACGCTCATTTCCAAGTCAAATATCAGAGAGGTAAACAAATGAGTTCTTATCAGAGACAGCTAGAGGATAATTCACCAAACACTGAATACATATTCAGGTTTACAACACAAGGTCATGAGATATGTCCACAGACTGAAGCTAACAGGTCTCAGGTCATGATGCAGACTGGACCGTTCATGTCTCCCTCTCCTCCTCACCAGCTGTGTCACCATCATGTCCGACGTGACGGCTTCCTGTCAGGAGTTTGAGGTGACCGTCCACACCTCACCTGGTCCCACCTGCGGAACCTTCAGCCACCTGTGGCTCAACCTGATTGGCTCTCAGGGGGAGACTCCGCCCATCAGCGTGAGCGAGGGCGACCATCACCTCCTGGCCGGGTCGGTGAGTTTCATCATGTCTTCCAAGAACATCAACAAACCTGAACCTGCTGTTCTCTTCAGCACTGAGATGAAGTTATAATATTTACAAAAGGACATGTCTTCCTCCGGTCCTGACAGTCGTGTCCGGTTCGTGTCCGGGCCAGCGTTCCTCTGGGTCATCTGGTTCTGGTCCAGCTTCGCCTGGAGGCTCGGACCGGGTTCCCCAGCCTGGACTGGCACTGCAGCCGGGTGGAGGTCCGCAGGCTGGCGGACGGACAGGCCGCGGAGGAAGGGCGAGGTGTGACGGGGGCGGGACCTGAAGTCCAGGTGTTCCTGTGTGACCGATGGCTGCGACCAGCGGACGGCGACGTGGAGCTGCGGAGCGGAAAGTGTACGTTAAATTTAAAAGTTCTACATACGATATCCAGAGTATTAAAGGTCCCATATCGTGCTCATTTTCAGGTTCATACTTGTATTTTATGTTTCTATTAGAACATGTTTACATGCTGTAATGTTCAAAAAACACTTTATTTTCCTCATACTGTCTGCCTGAATATACCTGTATTCACCCTCTGTCTGAAACGCTCCGTTTTAGCGCATTTTGACGGAATTGCAACAGAATTGCGTTGCTAGGCAACAGCTTGGGTCCATGTTTACTTCCTGTCAGCTGATGACATTCACATCCACTGCAACAGGAAATAAACTGGGACACATTTAGAATGTTTACGTTTAAAATTGTGTAAAGGATCTAAATATTGTAGATTTGTGACATCACAAATGGACAGAAATCCTGACAGCTTGTTTCAAATGCAGAGTTTCTGAATACGGGCTGTGTGTATTTCTCTGTGGATTGAGTGTTTCGATACTTTCACAGTATTTATATAGGACTTAAGCCTGCTTTATAATGAAAAATACATGAAAATCTCACTTTTTTACAATATGGGATCTTTAATATGGCATCAAACATTTACTAGGTAAAGATATAGAGGGGTATTGTTAGCGCTGTTAGCTGTGAACCGCCGACTCAGCTGTCGCCATGTTGAGAGCTGTGTGGAGGCAACAGAAATACTCCTAACAGGTCCCAGGTCATGATGTCATGCTAATATCATGATGTCATAATAACCATCGTTGCTCTGCAGTGTGTTTGCTGAAGGACGAGACAGAAGAGAAGCTGAAGCAGCAGCGACTCAGACAGCTGCAGCATCAACAGAAGCTCATCAGGTAAAACAGGAAACAGACACGTTTGGTATCTTTGAAGATGTGTGGAACTCACCTGAATCTGCAGTGAGATCATTTTATCACTCAGCAGTGAATATGACTCCTAATGGGAGCAGTGATGCTGGAAGGTTAGCTCAAAGTAATGGATAAACAGTTGAGTTCGCTAACTGACCTTCTAACAGATTGTTACCATAGCAACAAAGCTCTCTTCTCAGGCTTAGCCAGGTTGAGAGGTGGTGAAAAACAGATGATGCCATCTGCTACGACCTGGTCTTTGAGGATAGGACCGTTCATAGAGTTTCCATATAGAACAGACTCTCTGTAGTTTTGAGATATCCGTTCTCTTCTCATTGCAGATGGCGTACGTACGTGGACGGCGCTCCTCAGTGTGTCGACCTGAACAGTCCGTCTGAACTCGGGCCGAACCTCAGCTACACGCACAAGAGGTGAAGTCAACACACTGCGATGTAGCTTCTGACTGAAGTCTGGTCATAAAAACAGAAACAGACTCAGGACATGTTTGTCTCTTTGTCCTCAGTCCGGGAGCTAACGTCCACTATCTGAAAGGCTTCGCCGACCGCCTGGAGGCCTGGACCAGTTTCACAGAGCTGGAGACGTTTTTCGCCCTGAGCGGACACCAGAGCAACACCGCCAGTAAGACATGAAACAACATCAAACTGAATCTCACAGTGCTAGCGAACGTTAGCGCTTCGTGTTAGCCAACGTTAAGTGATGAATGGGAGGTTTGTTTGTCTCTCAGAGTTCGTGAAGGCTCACTGGACGGACGACTGGTATTTCGGCTACCAGTGTCTGAACGGCTGCAACCCTCTTCTGCTGCGTCAGACCCGCCTCCTCCCGCCAAACCTGTCCGTCACCTCCGACATGCTCCTCCCCTTCCTGCCCGGAGGCTCCTCCCTCCAGCAGGAGCTAGAGGTGTGCACGCCGCTCTCTGAACTCCAGCTGTTTCCAGCTGTGCACTTTAATGCAGCTGCTCTCTCTTGATGTTGACAGAGAGGAACCATTTACCTGTTGGACTACGAAGTGTTGGACGGCATCCCGGCCAACGTGATCAACGGGAAGCAGACGTATCTGTCCGCTCCGCTGTGCCTCCTCCACCTGAACGGGCAGGGACAGCTGGTCCCCATCGCCATCCAGGTGAGCTCCGACTTCCGTACTTAAGTTACCGAAGTTATTTAAACCAAATCGTGCTTGATCGGTTCCTAAGCCTAACTACAGTAAGTAGTTTTTTACTTAAGTTACGGCACTTCCGGTGTTACTTTGACCCAAAACACAATTTTTTTCTTAAGCTAGTTTTTGTCACGTAACTTTTGTACTTAAGTTACAACACTTCCGATTTTATTTTAACGCAAACCGCGATCTTTTCCTAAAGCTAGCTAAGTAGTTTTTGTCACGTAACTTTCGTACTTAAGTTACGCCACTTCCGAAGTTATTTTTACCCAAAACGCAACCTTTTCCTTAAGCTAGCTAAGTAGTTTTTGTCACGTAACTTCCGTACTTAAGTGACGCCACTTACGTTGTTATTTTAATCCAAACCGCGACCTTTTCCTAAAGCTAGCTAAATACTTTTTGTAACGTAACTTTCGTACTAATTTAAGCCATTTCTGAAGTTATTTTAACCCAAACTGCGATCTTTTCCAAAAGCTAACTAAGTAGTTTTTGTCACGTAACTTTTGTACTTAAGTTACGCCACTTCCGGTTTTATTTTAACCCAAACCACGATCTTTTCCTAAACCTAACTAAGTAGTTTTTCTCACGTAACTTTTGTACTTAAGTTAAAACACTTCTGGTGTTATTGTAACTCAAACCGTGATCTTTAACAGTAACTGTTAACTAAAGCAGATAAATGTAGTACAGTACTAATATATAATGGAAATACTTGCGTACATCAAGTACCTTAAATTTGGACTTAAGCACAGTACTTGAGTAAAAGTACTTTTTGTCCTCTTCAGTTGCAGCAGACGCCGGGCCCTCAGAACCCCGTCTTCCTGCCCTCTGACCCCGGCTGTGATTGGCTGCTGGCTAAGATTTGGGTTCGTAGTGCCGAGTTCCAGTGTCACCAGTTGGCCTCCCACTACCTGAGGACTCACATGCTGGGAGAGCTGTGCTGCGTGGCGACGCTGCGGCAGCTCCCACAGCTGCACCCACTGCACCAGGTGCACAAACTCACCTGTCCTCCGTTAATAATGGAATTAATACAACAGCTTCATTTACACAGTCTCTGATTGGTTGTTTTTGTGGACAGTTGCTGATGCCACACGTCAGGACGTCCCTCCAGATCAACATCCAGGCCCGAGCGTCGCTGCTGGCTGCTGGCGGGGTGTTCGATAAGGTTCATCCTCAGCTGTAACATCTGTATTATAGAGGGGGGGGGGGAGGGGGGGGTGGGGGGGGGGGCCGGGTGGTGCAGTTACTGTATGTGTTGTTGTCTTGGTCTCGTCCCTCCAGGCGTCAGGCTGTGGTCTGGAGGCGCTACCCGTCCTCCTGTCCCGGGGGTCAGAGAGGATTCATTATGGATCTCTGTGTGTCCCCGACGACCTGGTGCAGCGCGGCGTGGACAAACTGCCACAGAGCTACTACGCCCAGGACGCCCTGAGAGTCTGGGACGCACTGCACAGGTAAACAAACACACCCCGAACGCCCTGAGAGTCTGGAACGCACTGCACAGGTAAACTAACACACCCCGGACGCACTGAGAGTCTGGGACGCACTGCACAGGTAAACTAACACACCCAGGACGCACTGAGAGTCTGGGACGCACTGCACAGGTAAACAAATACACCCAGGACGCTCTGAGAGTCTGGGACGCACTGCACAGGTAAACAAACACACCCAGGACCCTCTGAGAGTCTGGGACGCACTGCACAGGTAAACTAACACACCCAGGACGCACTGAGAGTCTGGGATGCAAAAGTAAAGGGATAAAATGAATAACATTATATAAAAACAAATAAATAAATATAAATAAAAAATAATAATAAAAAAAATATATACATATAGAGAGAAAAAATTTTGTTTTATTTGGGAAGAATAAATTGTATTTAAAAAAATATATATTTATATATGTTTTGCATATAAATTACTCTCAGCTTGGCCCTTCAAGGAATAGCAAAATCAACAGAGAAAATAATAACAAAAAGTAAAGGGATAACTAAATAAAAAAATATATATATACATACAGAAAAAATGTAGTATTTAATTTGGAAAAAATAATTATATTTTTTAAAAATATTTATTTATTTATTTTTTGCATATGAATTACTCTTTTTAAATAATTTAAAATAGAGTATATGTGTGCAGGAATTGACGCCCAAAGCCAGTTGATTGACTGCTTGACCCTTTAAGGAATAGGAAAGGTGAAAGGATAAAAATAACATAATATAAAAATAAATAAATAAAATTAAATACATGTTATTTTAATATTTTATTTGCAAAAATATATATATATATTTTTAAAAATATACATAAATAAATATATACAGAAATAAATGAACAAATAAATGTGAAAATAAATGAAAATGCTTATCATTATTCTTTTATATTTTGGTATTTGTCTTTATATTTCCACATATATTTATTCTTTTTTTTATTCCTCTCTATATTTCCACATTTCTCTTCTTTCAGGAGATAATAAAGTGTGTTTATATTGTGTGTGTGTGTGTGTATGTGTTGCAGGTTCGTGGTCGGCTGGGTCGACCTGTACTACGGCGGAGACGATGAGGTGCAGCAGGACTCTGAGCTTCAACACTGGATCAGCGACATCAACACACACGGCTTCAGCCACAGATCATCAGGTCTGTCTATTTCAGAGGTCGATGATGTCGTAGAGAACAAACAGAGGATGTGAACTGTCTCCTGTCGTCCTCCAGGTTTCCCTCCGTCCCTCCACACCAAAGCACAAGTGTCAAAGTTCGTCACCATGATCATCTTCTCCTGTTCGGCTCTACACGCTGCCGTTAACTTCTCCCAGGTGGGTCGCTCACAGGACGCTCACGCGAGGTTTCTGACGTCTGATATAAAATTATCAGACTTAAAGACAAAGGTCAAACAAAGTTTTTTGTTTTTTTTCTATTAACTTATTTGTTTATTTAATTTATTATTATTACTTTTTTTTCTTTGTATTAATGTTATAAAAAAGTATCGGAGAGTACCCAAATGTAAGTACTTGTACTCGGTCTGAATAACAGTGGTATCGGTGCATCCCTAGCAGTAGACCAACATCTGGAAACACCTGGAGTTCCACTTTAAGACATTAAATCTGTTATTGACTTTCTAAACTCTCTCTCTCTCTCTCTCTCTCTCTCTCTCTCTCTCTCTTTGTGTCGTCCAGCTGGACTTCGCTCTCTGGATGCCCAACAGTCCGGCCTCCATGTTTCGTCCTCCGCCGCAGGTCAAAGGTTCGGTGACGGAGGACGACATCCTATCCTTCCTGCCGGACGTGAGCTCGACCTGTCGTATCCTGACGACGCTGACTGTGCTGTCGCAGCCCGCCGTCAACTTTGTGAGGCTCCGCCCACACCGTACCGTCTGCTGTGTGCTTTTAGTCCGAAGATTTTATGTTTAAGAATATCCCTTCAGAAAGCACTGATGATACTACCACTACTACTACTACAGTAGTACTACTATGTGTGTGTCTCCCCCTGCAGGTTCCTCTGTGTCACTACAAGGAGGCGGTCTTCAGAGATGGCGCCCACCGCCGGCTGCTGGAGGAGGTGCAGGCCGAGCTCAAGGTCATTTCTGATGACATCACAGAGCGCAACGGCCAGCTGGAGCTGCCGTATCCGTACCTCTGTCCCGCTCGCATCGAGAACAGCGTGGCCATTTAAATCTGCTTCTTCAGCATCATCCAACAACAGCTTCAAGATTCATCTTGTTTTTATCTTTTACTTCATCAGATCAGTTTGTTTTTTTACGATTATAAAAATGAGCCGATTATTAACTTTTCAACGGTAGTTTAAATCCTTTGAGATCCTCTGATTGATTTTTGTTATTTCTATAAAAATCAACCTGAAGAGAGATAACAGCGCTTTTATTTCAGTCTAAGCTTTATTTATTTAAATTATCAACTTGACTTGTTGAGTGTTAATCTGTGGCAGATTTGAATGAAGGTGTGAGTGAATCATTACGGAAATAAACTGTTATAAAAAAAACAAAAAACTTGTTTTGGAAATAATGTAAAACATGCTTAATTTGCAGTAAATGTGATATTGTATGCACAAACACTTTCATCACATTTCCAACACAGAAGCTGTGATTATTTCTTCTCGCTCATGTTGACCTTTGGAGGACGGAACCAGACAAAATAATAAATGAATCAATAAAAAAATACATGACTTGATAAATAAATGAATATGTCATTAAATGGAGTAAAAATAATATTTAAAAAAATGTAGACATGAATTATATGTATGTATAATTTACTGTCTTCAATGCACATTTTTACATTATAATTCACTGTCTTTAATGCACATTTTACATTATAATTTACTGTCTTTAATGCACATTTGTACAGTATAATGTAGTCTTTTTAAAGCACATTTCACATTATAATTCACTGTCTTCAATACACATTTTACATTATAATTTACAGTCTTTAATGCACATTTTTACATTATAATTTAGTCTTTTTAAAGCAAATTTTACATTATGATTGACAGTCTTTAATGCACATTTTTACAATATAATTTAGTCTTTTTAAATCACATTTTACATTATAATTTACTGTCTTTATTACACATTTTTACATTAGAATTTCACAGTCTTTAATGCACATTTTTACATTATAATTTAGTCTTTTTAAAGCACATTTTTACATTCTAATTCACTGTCTTTAATGCATGTTTTTACAATATAATTGAGTCTTTTTAAAGCACATTTTACATTATAATATACAGTCTGTGATGCACATTTTGCAAAATCTTACACTAAACATTTTGCAAATTAATTGACTAAATTACAACGTAATTAATTATTTTATTATTAATTATACAACAAATAAAATGAAAGTATTAATAATAATAATTTTGAAGTAGCAGGATAAAGCAGAAGCGTTGTGGTAAATACAGGAACATGATGTAGCTCTCTTCTGATTGGTCGATGGTAGATACGCTCGCTGTGACCAATCAGAGAGCAGCTGGTGGATATATAAAGCCGGTGTCGGCGCCATCTCAGCATATTTCTCTGTAACTCAACTTAGAAAGCAGCTAGAAGATGTCTGGACGCGGAAAAGGAGCGGGAAAGGTTCGAGCCAAGGCGAAGAGCCGCTCCTCTCGGGCCGGGCTTCAGTTCCCCGTCGGCCGTGTCCACAGACACTTGAGGAAGGGTAACTACGCCCAGCGTGTCGGTGCCGGAGCTCCGGTGTACCTGGCGGCGGTGCTGGAGTATCTGACCGCTGAGATCCTGGAGCTGGCCGGGAACGCTGCCCGCGACAACAAGAAGACCCGTATCATCCCCCGTCACCTGCAGCTGGCCGTCCGCAACGACGAGGAGCTCAACAAGCTGCTGGGCGGAGTGACCATCGCTCAGGGCGGCGTGCTGCCCAACATCCAGGCGGTCCTGCTGCCCAAGAAGGCCGAGAAGGCCAACAAGAAGTAGACTCCCGGAACAACAACAACAACAACAACAACGGCTCTTTTAAGAGCCACACACCCACAACTAGAGACAAACTCCTGATTTACTTTATATGATTGTTGACTTTGTTCGCTTTAACGTCGAAACACGAACTTTAATCACCACTATTACACTGTCTGGTGTAAATAACAGCGTTATGTTGAGTGTTGGTGGAGCAGCTCGATCCAGACTCCATTCAGAAAAGAAGCAATTTAAAAGTTGTTTGCTTGTCGTCTTGGTAACAGACCTGACAAAGCATGAATTCAAACTTTTTACAAATAAACATCATTATCTACATATTTTGGCATCTTTATTGATCCGCTTACAACAATGTTTCTATAATTTTCATGCCTAGATTACATTATGTTGACACAATGTTAGCTTAGCGTGGCATTGATCGACCCAGACTCAATACAGAAAACAAGCATTTTAAAAGTTGTTTGCCTGTCAACTTGCGGACAGACATGTCTAAGGATGGATTCAAACTTTTTACAAATCAGCATGGTTATGTTGTAATTTCGGCATCACTTTGATCAGACTATAACAACGTTTCTGCCGTGTTTGTCTAGATTACAACATGTTGACACAATGTTAGCCTAGCCTGATCCATCCAGACTCCATCCAGAAAACAAGCGTTTTAAAAGTTGTTTGCTTATCGTCTTGCAGACAGACTTGACAAAGCATGAATTCAAACTTTACAAATAAACATTATGTTGTTATTTCGGCATCATTTTGATCTGTTTACAACGTTTCTGCCGTTTTTATGCCTAAATTAGCTTAAACTAGCCTGGTACTGATCGATCCGAACTCCATTCAGAAAACAAGCAATTTAAAAGTTGTTTGCTTCTCATTTTGCAGACAGACCTGACAAAGCATGTATTCAGACTTTTTATAAATAAACATCATTATGTACATGTTTCGGCATATTTCTTGATCCGTTTACATCAATGTTTCTGCCGTATTTATGCCTAAATGACTTTATGTTGAGTGTTGATGGAGCAGCTACAATGTTAGCATAGCGATCGATCCAGACTCCATTCAGAAAACAAGTAATTTAAAAGTTGTTTGCTTGTTGTCATGGTAACAGACCTGACAAAACATGAATTCAGACTTTTTACAAATCAGCATCATTATGTAGTTATTTCGGCATCATTTTGACACGTTTATTGTGATTAAATCGATTAAAAATGACTCCTTTGTTCTCCTGACGTCATGTATTCATTTATAGAGATGGAGGGGAAGAGGCCCTGTGGGGTTCCTGTGTTAAGGATGAGGGTGGGTTTCCTACAGTGAGACAGATGTAAACGTATAACAAACACATGCAAACTTTACCTTGAACTCTGCAAACTGATTTCTCCAATATAATGACAACAGGTAAATGTATATTTTATTTTGTTCAGTTAAGCCTCCACATGTTCTACAGGCTCCTGATACTGACTGTGATCAGACGCATAATAACACTGAAATAAAAGAGTCATTCTCTAACTGTACATTTCATGTCCATTAATAATGATATTTTTTCAAAATATAAGGGAAAGCATATTATAAGATCAGACACATATTATGTGCACATTATGTTTCACTTTTAAATTATATAAATATCTCAGTTTATTAATGTCTGCAAAAAATATAATAAAAAATATTTTATATGTTTTTATCGCAATTAAATATTTCCATTGACAACCCTATAATACATAAATAAATACATAAAATCTAATATATAATAAATAAATTAGAAAATACATTTTAATAAAATAAATAAATAAATAAATACACTTTAGCTTGTCACGAAGGAGGTTAAATAACACTCCAAACTTGTGCGCTAAATTTTGGTGTGGAAAAACTGTCTGCAACTAATTGCGATTAAATATTTTAATCGATTGACAGCCCTAAAATAAATACATAAAATTGAATTAACAAAAAAATAAATGCAAACATAAATAAATACATAAAATCTAATATTTTAATAAATAAATTAGAAAATAAGTTTTTAAATAAATAAAAAAATACATTTTAGCTTGTCACAAAGGAGGATAAATAACGCTCCAAACTTGCGCTAAATTTTGGCGAGAAAAACTGTCTGCGTCTAATTGTGATTAAATATTTTAATCAATCGACAGCCCTAAAATAAATACATAAAATTGAGTAATTCATAAATAAATAAAAAAATAAATGCAAACATAAATAAATACATTTTAGCTTGTCATGAAGGAGGATAAATAATATAATAATATATAGAAAAAAAGTCTGAAACAAAGTCCAAAAAAAAAAGTCCTAAAGAAAGACAGAAGAAAAGTCTGATACTGGTATCATAGTAAAGCAGCATATTTGTCCACTCCCATGTGGATAAGAGTATTAAATACTTGACTAATCTCCCTTTAAGGTGTGCGATTAACTATTTTAAACGATTGACAGCCCTATTTTTTTACTTTTTTGTTTATGTGAAACGATCCTCCAATTATAGAACGACCCAAAAGGTGAATTCATCAAAGAAGAACTGTGTGTTTCTATCTCACCCGTTAAATAATACAGAAACATGATAATACATTAATATGTCATTTAAAGAAGCGTGGCCTGTAAACTCAGTTCTTCATCAGGACACGTTGCTTCTTCTTCCTGTTTAAATTAAAATGGTTTCAGCTTCTGTTTCAGGGAGATGAAGAGAAGCTGCCTCTTCCTCCTCCACCTTGTCCTTTCATCTCCTTGCATTCTTGCATCCTTGCATCCTTGCATCCTTCCCTCCTTGCTCCCTAGCTGACCGGATCCACCACCAGGACTTTACACTCCCTCTTGGCGATCTTGTCCAGCGACAGCAGCGATTTGTCCTGCGGCGGCAGGTAGAGTGGCCGGCCCACCGGAGAGCCAACGGGAGGAGTGATGGCCCGCCGCTCCATGGCGCTGCCCGTCCTGACGGGGGGGGGGGGGGGTGGGGGAGGGGGGGACGACATCACATCAGGTTTTGTGATGAGAACGTTTACGCAAACAATTTCTTACTAAAATATCTGTCATTGTTTTGTGTTGTTAATTGATTTACAATAATAAATATATATATATAAAGCAGCATATTTTTCCACTCCCATGTTGATAAGAGTATTAAATACTTGACTAATCTCCCTTTAAGGTACATTTAGAACAGATAGTAAATGATTGAAGAGACGATTTTATTTGAGATTAATCATGATTAACTATTTGAATTGATTGACAGCCCTAAAATAAATACATAAATAAATACATCAAATTTAATAATTAATAAATAAATTAGAAAATAAAAATAAATAAATACATAAATAAGTAAATCAAATTTAATAATTAATGAACAAATAATAAATCAAATTTAATAATTAATAAATAAATTAGAAAATACAATTTAAATAAATAAAAAACAAATGCAAAAATAAATAAATACTGTTTTATTTATTTAATTGTATCCCTCAGTACTTTCTGCCCCCTATTGTTAAAAAATCAGCTAAAATAAATGAATAAATAAAATGTGTAATTTGAACATTTCCCCGACTGTACAATGAAAGAAACAAAAACGAATGTCAACAAAATCATTTCCTATAATGTGACAGTAATTAGATGTCGTATTTGACTCATGTGTTTGATGGTGGCGGTACCTCATGATGTGGGATCGAGACGGCTGCTGGTGGGAGAAGGACTGGGATCGACCCAGACTGGCCTGGTGTCGGTCCAGCAGGTCTCGGAACGCCGGGCTGGACGGGCTGTTTTTACCTGAGTGGTGATGAGAGAACGCAGTAAATACAACATCTTCTATCTGAAGGTATGTGATGTGAAATATTCAGAGTTTATACCTGCGAAAAGTAATGAACTGTAATTTGTATATATATCCTATGAAGTCAATTTGTATGTAATCCAAAAAAAATTGTGAACCAGGAAGTATAAAAAGCGACAAAACGCCGCTTAGGGAGGAGGTCGGGGTGGATAGGTAGGTCTAAAAACAAAAACTGAAGTTTATTTTGAAAAGACTGGAGCTGAAATTGATGCTGGACATTCGTAGGAAAATAACCTTTCGTAAGATATCATACGAACCGTTGAAATGTTCAACATTTCTTTGACACATTTCCCCAAAATTCAAGGTGACAGATTTTGTATCTTTGGAAATAATTTAATATAAAATTCAGTGGGTTTGAACAAAGTTCAGACTAACAGGATATTTGTCTGTTAGTGATCCGTTTACTGATCCTCTGACCGGATCAACAACTTAGAATCAGATGGGAACGATAAAACCAGTCAGTTTGAGTAGATAAAGTAAAGATAAAGTGTGCATATGTCAATGTGTGTTCTTGTCATTGTGTCATTAGAGATGTTTTCTTGTTCTTACGTGAGAGCGGCCGGGCGTCAGGTGGAGGGTTGGACACCGAGGCCGTGAACTGGAGCTTCAGCTTCATGTGTTGACTGAGCTGCAGAGAGATGATGAAGGACGTGTTCAGTGTTCAGCTGTATATGAAACACTCTTCTCCGTCTTACTTCATGCATTAAATGTGTTTTTATTGCAGCTTGTACCTCGTAGAGTCCTGGTTTGAGGATCTGGAAGGCCACGCTGAAGGACAGAGTGCTGCCTTTCCGACAGTGGCCGAGGTTACTGAGAGGAGTGTGACAGACGACGGCCGCCAGCGACGCGTCGTCAACCTGACCTCGACCTGAACACACACACACACACACACACACACACACACACACACAGGTATGTGTTTAATGACATTCAGTGGAGGCTCTCGGGTCAAAAAACCTCTAAAACCAACTTTGGCCGTGTGGACCCTCGCCACCCTCCGATGTCACAAGCTTAAATCACGCTTTAACACTGAGAAGTGAAGACCGGACAAAACGTCTCAGTACGAGAGCACACTGACCGTCCGGAGTCCAGACGAGCCGTACGGCCAGGAAGTCCTGCAGGTTGTTGAGCAGAACGTATTTGACCTTGAAGTGTTCCTTCACCTTGACGGTGCTCGGACAGCTGGCCGTCATGACGAACCGAGGCTCGTCCAGACGGATACTGGGCAACCTGAGACAGAGAGAGAGAGAGAGAGAGAGAGAGAGAGAAGGTGTCAGAACATGGAAAGCTGTGAATATCAAGGAACAGTGATCACATTTTAACCCTTTAACACTCCGATGGCCTGCCGCTGGTGGCGCCCAGGCGACCGCCTACTTGGTGCGTACCTGTAGTGGGTGTAGATACAGTTGGTGAAAGGCATCTTGGGAGTTGACCACTGCAGCACAGCGACCAGAGGAACCTCCAGCCCCTGAAAATAAAACAATACACCAACAACAAACTGATGAAATAAAGGAAATAATGAGTCATGAAACACAGACCTGGAGCCAAATATCAACCAAAACTTTATTTAGTTTCCTTCTTCGTAATAAATAGATTTATGTTCTCTCTTTTCTTTGATAAATGCAACAACAGTCTGCTAACATTACACTCGAGTCCTCAACATACAGACACGATTGAAACGTTATTGTCACCCAGAGACACAAAGAAGACTAATTAATGAAGTAGGAAATGCTGATGATGCTTTTCAAATCACACTGGAGAAGTAATAAATCATGTTTTTTCGGAGTGCAACCAGATTGCAGCGGAGTTCTTTTTAGTGTCTTTTTAAAAACATAATTAACGTTATTTTAACCAGGACAGCCTGGCTGAGAATATATAATAATATAATATAATATAATATAATATAACAATAGACAACACAGGCCCCGACAGTGAGTCACAGATAACAGAAAAACACAACATCAGAGATGATATTCAACCAAACAAACAACATCCAAACCTCGTTGGAGTCGTCTTGCGGCATGTCGTTGAGGTGCAGCTGGAACAGGAAATCGTGCTCCTCCAAAGCGCTGAGCATGCTGGGAAGGCGGCAGGCCAGGCTGTCCACCCGGCAGAACGACGCCATGCCGACCTCACCGGACTGGTGGCTGCAGAGCACGACAGGAAGCAGTTTGAGGGCCATCAGATACCGTCACACTCATGCAGAAAGTGAGTTTTACACAACAAAACGTCATGTACGTGGAGCAGTGAAGGGGTTTATTTCACAACAATGACCCGCTAGCTGTACATTATCCCGCTTATTACACGGCTACTAATCCAAGAAATCAATATTTAGACACAAAAACGGTCTTCCAGAATGCAACCTCAGAACTGCGCCCATAGCAACGGTCTGTTATACATAGCAACGGTCTGTTATACATAGCAACGGTCTGTTACACGTAGCAACGGTCTGTTATACATAGCAACGGTCTGTTACACGTAGCAACGGTCTGTTATACATAGCAACGGTCTGTTACACGTAGCAACGGTCTGTTATACATAGCAACGGTCTGTTATACGTAGCAACGGTCTGTTATACATAGCAACGGTCTGTTACCTATAGCAACGGTCTATTATACATAGCAACGGTCTGTTATACATAGCAACGGTCTGTTACACGTAGCAACGGTCTGTTATACATAGCAACGGTCTGTTATATGTAGCAACGGTCTGTTATACATGGCAACGGTCTGTTACATATAGCAACGGTCTGTTATACATAGCAACGGTCTGTTACATATAGTAACGGTCTGTTATACATAGCAACGGTCTGTTATACATAGCAATGGTCTGTTACACGTAGCAACGGTCTGTTATACGTGGCAACGGTCTGTTATACATAGCAACGGTCTGTTACATATAGCAACGGTCTGTTATACATAGCAACGGTCTGTTATACATATCAACAGTCTGTTATACATAGCAACGGTCTGTTACACATAGCAACAGTCTGTTATACGTAGCAACAGTCTGTTATACGTAGCAACGGTCTGTTATACATAGCGACGGTCTGTTATATATTGCAACGGTCTGTTATACATAGCAACGGTCTGTTATACGTAGCAACGGCCTGTTATACGTAGCAACGGTCTGCTATACGTAGAAACGGTCTGTTATACGTAGCGAAAGTCTGTTATATATTGCAACGGTCTGTTATACATAGCAACGGTCTGTTATACGTAGCAACGGTCTGTTATACATAGCGACGGTCTGTTTTACATAGCAACGGTCTGTTATACGTAGCAACGGTCTGTTATACATAGTGACGGTCTGTTTTACATAGCAACGGTCTGTTATACATAGCAACGGTCTGTTATACATAGCGACGGTCTGTTTTACATAGCAACGGTCTGTTATACATAGTAACGGTCTGTTATACATAGCAACGGTCTGTTATACGTAGCGACAGTCTGTTATACGTAACAACGGTCTGTTATAAAGAAATAACAGACCATAGAACGCCGTGATTGACCAATCAGAATCGAGTATTCAACAAAGCCGTGTAATAGTGAAATATATTAAATAATATAACAAGTCAGAACCGAGCCTCGGGCGTCTGTACGTACCACACGTTGTCCACCAGCAGCACGGAGCCGTCTGGCATCATGGGGAGGTAGGAGGCGTTGAGGTTCGGTAAGATCCGAACATCCCGAACACTCACCTCCTCCTGAGAGGACTCATTCAACACTGAGAGGAGGACAAACAACCATCAGTATAGTATTATCTGTGGACTATAAACTATCACTGTAGTTAATTCATCACATAATCATCTGCATTCTATTTTAAAATAAAATCTGTTCTGATGAGGATTGATCTCTGACCTTTGAGGACGGCGAGGTGCTTCCCAGAGACGGTCATCTGCTTACAGCGGACGGTGGGAGGTGGCAGGACGGTCAGCGTGGTGCTCACTGAGGACGGTGAAAACACACATTAACTAACCAACGATCAGTTTCATTATCAACTCATCATTTAGTCTATGAAATGTAAAAAATAGTGAAAACAAGAAGCTGGAAGCAGAGAATATTCAGCTTTTTTCCAGGCGAAACCCGACCAACTTTACCGTCTTTCAGAGGCTTCAGCAGGTTCAGTTTTAAAGCTAGATATTTATGTTTTAATTAGCTTCTTGAGTGACAGCCCCCTCATTTGCATAATGATGCTGAAATGCATAAAAAAATGTAAAAATAAAATAAAAATAAACATAAAATAAATAAAAATAAATGCAAAAATGCAAAATAAATAAATACAAAATAAATACAAATAAATAAAGAAATAGAAATAAATAAAAGGTAAATGCAAAAATAAATTTAACAGAAGACTAAATAAATAAGGGAATTAATTCAAAGATAAATAAAGGAGCAAATTAAAACAGTAATATCAATTTATGTCACATTTTATTTATTAATTTAGTGTGTTAGTGTTGTACCCTGAGCCTTGAAGGTGTTCAGGTCGTGTCTGAAGGTGTGTGTTGGCTCTCGTTGCTGCAGGACGCTCAGGTAGCCGAGTTCCTGCACCTCAGCTTTCTCCGCCTCCTTCTTCCACACTGTGACCATCACCTGAACACAAACACAGAAGACAAATACTGTTGCAAGCTTCAACCTCACCGCTAGATACCACCAGATCCTTCACACTGCACCTTTAAATACTGTCAGGTATCTCCACAATGTAAGCTGAACTTTTGCTAGATGCAAACCCCAGATCAGCGTTTTGTGGTGAACCCAAGACCAGTTTTCTGGATCACATATGAGTTTGAAAACAGCGTTCACACTTTATCAAACGTCTCAAACTCTGAGTGAGGACGGACTCGGGTCAGTTAAAGCCCTATATCTAAAATGACCTCCTGACCTTGACTTTCAGGGTGCTGACGGGGAGTTTGTCCAGAGAGACGGTGAGGGGGAAGATCACTTCATCTGTCAAAACCACCGGCTCGTCCAGAGGAGACTGGAGACAAACATGGAGACATCATTAACATCAACAGCTCAGAAGCATTATGAATAAATGAAAAAGCTGCAATGTCTGATGTCAAACATGAGTAACGCCGCTGTACCTGAACAGGCGCCCTGCGGAACTCCCTCGCCGCCGTCCCAGACGAGTTGTGGATGAGCAGCGGCTTGCAGTCCCTGAAGCTCCGACACCGGGAGTCCACCCTGCTGCCGAGCGCTGCGATGGCCGCCTCCGCGGCCGCAATGTAGTCCTCCTCGCCGTCCTCGTTGGCCTCGTCCCCGCTGCTCTGATAGTCGTGGTGGTGGTGGTTGCCTCGATGGCGGCTACTTTCACCTGGACTCACGCTGGCCACGGCGCACAGAGAGCCGGCCAGCTCCCTCCACGCCCGGCTACTGGCCGACTCCGTCCCAAAACCGGCTGCAGCGCCATCACCGCCTCCTGCTGGAAAAATCACGTGCACTCAGTTAATAATGCTTGTGAGAATCTTCAGTGTTGGTTTGGTCCAATGTTTTACAGTGTTTAGCCCTGGTTTGGTCCAATATTTTGTGGGGTTCTGTCCTTGGTACGGTCCAGTATTCTCTGGGTTTTTAGCCCTGGTTTGGTCCAATGTTCTACAGTGTTTAGCCCAGGTTTGGTGCAGCATTTTACAGTGTTTTAGCCCCGGTTTGGTCCAATGTTTGGCCCAAAAAAACAAATATTGTTTAAGGATTTTAAAGTGCTCTCCAGGATGTGACATTTTATCAGATTGTTATTGATTATTTTACATATTCATTATTTAATGTTTATTTCTGATTTTGTATTTATTTTTTAAAAACAAATACAAATCAGTGTTGCACTTCATAGATTATATATAATTATATATATATGTATATATATATATGGTATATATATACTGTATATACATATATATACAGTTAATCTGAAATGTTACTTATATATATACATATACATATATATGTATATATATGTATAATAAGCATAATAAGGTTTTGTGTGAGAGCATGCATCATGTGAATATTATAGATATAAATAATAAACCATAGCATCACGTGATGCTGCAGCTCTCTTGATATAAACACAGTGTCTGCCTTTATCAGGATTATAGAGATATATCATCTTTAATATATTTAATATCCCCTCCTCCTCCTCTTACCGGGCCCGTGTTCGGTGGTCGGTGTGGTCCCGGTCCCGGTCCCGGTCCCGGTCCCGGTGTCTCTGCAGCGCAGCACCAGCAGGAACCGGACCGTCTCTCCCAGGTAAAGGTGACTCCTCCGGGGCAGAGTCCGGTACCGAGCCGGATCAGACAGGTCCGTGATGGGAACCGCCGGGAAATACATGAAGTACTCACACTGAGACTCCATCATCTGCACCATGACGACCAGCTGGAGGAGGACTGAGGAGGAGGAGGACCGGAGGATGCTGAGGAGGAGGAAACACACACTTCCTGTTGTCACTTTCACTATAAAAGCACCGACATTGTCTGAGTTACACAGAAACATTAGACCACTGCGCCTCATAGTGGACATTTTACAGTAGTGGAGACAAGTCATTTATACCTTCTATATTAACAAAACAGTCCCACATCACTGCTTAAAAGGTTACATATAATAATAATAATAATAATAATAATAATAATAATAATAATAATAATAATACAAAAATAAAAATAAATAAAACAATAATAATAATAATAATTAGGTACAATCAAAACACAGCGTAGGCCTAAACAATATGATAAATAAAATAATACAAAAAAATTGAGGGTTATCTTAGGCTTGAGCATTGATTGATTTATTTAAATTATTTATTTTAATTATCTGATTTATTTTAATTTTGTTTATTATAATAATGATAATAATAATAATAATAATAATTCAATTCAATTCAATTTATTTTTATATAGCGTCAAATCATAACAGAAGTTATCTCGAGACGCTTTATATATAGAGCAGGTCTTAGACCGTACATCATAGTTTAGAGACCCAACAATAATAATAATAATAATATTAATAAAAATAATAATAATAATAATAATAATAATAATTTTTTTTATTATGTATTTTAAAATATTGCATTATAATAAAAATAGGCATTAATACATTTGTTTACAAATGTATTTATTAATCTATGAATAAAATGGACTAAATTACAAAGTAATTCATTTTTTTACATTTTAATGGACAATAAAAACAAGAATTATAAAAATAATTTAATTAAATTTGTGTATCCAGTTATTTCTTTCTCTTTTTAAACTGTATTTTCAAATACATTTTTTTAAATTCCATTATATATTTATTAATTAATTAATGTATTTTTTAAATGATGAACATAGACTGTTTTTTTTCTGTGATTTTGTAAATCTCTTTTTCATTTTCACTATTATCGATGGATTAATATTTAATTTGTAAATTAATTTTATAATTCTTCTTTTTACTGCCCATTAAAATGTCAAATAATGAATTACTTTGAGTCCATTTATTCATAGATTAATAACTACATTTGTTAAAAAAAATGTATTAAGTTGTTTAATTTTCATTTCAACATGTTTTTAATGAGAAATTAAGAGAAATAACTGTTTTTTTAAAGACAGAGAAGAGGGAGCAGAGAGGCAGAGTGAAAAGGGGGATACGGCTGGTTAACTGGTAACCCGAAGTCCCTCTCAGCTCGTGATCTGCCCGGTAACAGCGTCATCGTCGGGCTGCTAGCTGCTAGCTGCTAGCTGCTAGCTGCTAGCTGCTAGCTGCTAGCTGCTAGCTGCTAGCTGCTAGCTGCTAGCTGCTAGCTGCTAGCTGCTAGCTGCTAGCTGCTAGCTGCTAGCTGCTAGCTGCTAGCTGCTAGCTGCTAGCTGCTAGCTGCTAGCTGCTAGCTGCTAGCTGCTAGCTGCTAGCTGCTAGCTGCTAGCTGCTAGCTGCTAGCTGCTAGCTGCTAGCTGCTAGCTGCTAGCTGCTAGCTGCTAGCTGCTAGCTGCTAGCTTAATCAGATGAACTCAACTTGTATTCTGTAAAAGGAGGAAACAACAAGAAGAGTTCAGATGTAAGTACAACTAACTAATAAGACCTATGGTTCAGCTTTGTGCAAATAAATAAATACAAAATAAATAAGTACTCTGTTTAGCTAGTTAACGACAGAAAACTACCAACCGTTACCGTAAAAAGCTCTATACAAACAGGACTATTTAAAGGTCCCATATTATAAAAGAGTGAGATTTTCATGTTTTTTTTATTATAAAGCAGGTTTAAGTTCTATATAAATACTGTGAAAGTATCGAAACACTCAATCCACAGGGAAATACACACTTGAAACTCTACATTTGAAACAAGCTGTCAGGATTTCTGTCCACTTGTGATGTCACAAATATACAATATTTAGATCCTTAACACAATTTTAAACATAAACATTATAAATGTGTCCCAGTTTATTTCCTGTTGCAGTGTATATGTGAATGACATCAGCAGACAGGAAGTACACATGGACCCAAGCTGTTGACTCGCAACGCAATTCCATTGCAATTCCGTTGAAATGAGCTAAAACGGAGTGTTTCAGACAGAGGGTGAATACAGGTATATTCAGACAGACATTATGAGGAAAATAAAGTGTTTTTTGAACATTACAGCATGTAAACATGTTTTAATAGTCGTGTATCACAGCTGTTACTCTGCACTATATTCAGTCTAACAGTTATCTTCTTCATCTTGTATTTTTATATCTGGTATATTTTTTTATTCTTTGTACTTTGCACTACTAACTTTTTTACTGCCTTTTTACTAACATGTTTTGCACTATGGAAGTGTGATGCTGGAAACTTGAATTTCCCTCGGGATTAATAAAGTTACTATCTATCTATCTATCTATCTAGTAGACACAAAATCCAAGTATGAACCAGAAAATGAGCATTATATAGGACCTTTAAGACAACTAACTAGGTAACTTAATAACCTTATAGCCGATAAACACACTTACACGGCTGAGGTTGGAAATGCCCAACAGGAAACATATCGAGTCCAAGATGTTGGACTTGCCACTGCCGTTGAGTCCTGTGATGGCGTTGAACAGCGGGTCGAAGCCGTTGATCTCCGTCCTCTTAGCGTAGGACTTAAATCCTTCAATAATGATAGACTTAATGGGACTATTTGTAACTTTCAGAAGTGTCTTGTTAACAGCTTCACCTGTTGACTTTGAGTCAACTAAAGTCAGCGTCCTGTTGCTGGCGCTTGTGCTCGCTCTACATAGACATGAAGGAGCATCGCTCAACACAGTGAGGAGACACACGTCAGCTAAAAGCACAATATCACTCTATATTTCAGCTGCTTGGCAGTAATGTTAGCTGACCAGACCAAGGTCTCTCCATGAATCAATGCTGATCCTAGTGTTGGCTTTTCCTGCCTCAGCCTCCCGACCGCGGCCGGAGGGAACGGGGGAGACGCCGGAGTTTTGGTGGGAGACGATAACGTTTCTCTCTGCGGAGCCCCGTCACTTCACAAGACACGGGAAACCTCTGTTGGTCTGGAGGAGCTGCAGCAGTTATTTCTGCACAAACGTCCACTGAACATTCACTAGATATTCTCAGAGCTAAACTAAGAGTGTGCTCCAATCCACGTACTTCCTGAAGTACACTTCAGTGTAGTGCACTGTGTGCACGCTGTACTTACTTGAGTAGTGTGTGTATTTCAGTGGGGTAGGGTCGTCCCAAATCGAATACTCTGCGGCGCACTTACCGGAAATGACGATCGCAACATTTGGCCGCGGCTCGCTACCCGCCAAAATAGCTTCTTCTTCTTCGGGGTTTTATGGCAGCTGGCATCCTTTGTGTTGCTGCTGCCTCCTTCAGGTTTTACTCGTCCGTTACCCTCAAAATATCTGCCTGCTTTGTTGAAGAAAACAATGAAAGCAGAGTCGAAATTACGTTTCCAACGTCGTCGCCTACAATGTGTCCTCCTGTTGGCTGAAAATGCACCGGTATGTTTATGTATTGTATTGTTCTATTCTTTTATCTACGTATGTTTGAATAGTGGTCGTGGTCCCGCCCCTTCCGCTACGTAGCCAAGATGGCGACAATTGAGTGTGAAAAGTGTCCAGCGTTCCACACTCAACGATTTGACCGTTTTGAGTACAACATCCGGGTACTTTGAGTGCACTGCATTTTGCCGTACTTCACAGTGTGAACGCACTTATGCACTCAAAATAGTAAGTGTAAGTACAGAGACTCAAACTCTTCTGCAGTGTGGAGAGAGAGAGAGAAGGAGCGCGGTGTGTGAGTGAAGGCAGGCAGAGGAGCAGAGTACAGCAGAGACTCCGGTCCTGGAGACCAAAGCTACGGTCTCCCCCGCGCCCTCCGACCGTGGTCAACACTGTTTAACAGGCGGGCTTCACTAGATACAACCAAGAGGTTTTGGTGCTTCACTGTAGTTTGTGTTGGAGTCTGAGTCTGAACAGCGTAGACACACGCGAGCCCGTATGAGACACCGACCAGCAATGATTTATATGTGGAAGAAGTTACAAACAGTCCCTTTTAAAGGGACTGTTTGAAACTTTTTAAGTGTATAAATGTACCGGGTCGGGACACATGCGCGCTTGCGTGCGGCCGGAGCCTCTCCTTCTCTGCCTGCCTTCACTCAGACAGCGCGCTCCTTCTCTCTCTCTCTCTCCACCTCTAGACGTGAACGCGCGCTCACTCCACACTGCAGAAGAGTTAGTTTAGCTCTGAGAATATCTAGTGAATGTTCCGTTGACATTTGTCCAGACCAACAGAGGTTTCTCGTGTCTTGTGAAGTGACGGAGCTCCGCAGAGAGAAATGTTATCGTCTCGTTACTGACCGGGTGCCGGTGTCTCCCCTGTTCTCTCCGGCCGCGGTTGGAGACGGTAACGTTACTCGCTGTGGAGCCCCGCTGCTTCAGCCTGCGCTGAGGCAGGAAAAGCCAACACTAGGATCAGCATTGATTCATGGAGAACCTTCGTCTGGTCAGCTAACATTACTGCCAAGCAGCTGAAATATAGAGTGATATTTTGCTTTTAGCTGACGTGTGTCGCCTCACTGTGTTGAGCGATGCTCCTTCATGCCTATTTAGAGCGAGCAAGCGCGAGCAACAGGACACTGACTTTAGTTGACTTAACGGCCACAGGTGAAGCTGTCAACAAGACATTCTGAAAGTTACAAATAGTCCCTTTAACAAACCAAGTCAAGTTTAAAAAGGTCTATCGTTAGCCACGTTTATTTGTACACCATCTTTTAATAAGGCAAGTGCTTACAAAAGATTTAAAAAGGCCTTGAAACAAGATATAAAAGAAGAAAATAGCGGTGCTTAAAGTGGAAAAAAATAAGTTCCAGTACTCTTATTTACATGTTGGTGTTTGTATCAGCAATCTCTTGCAACTTATTCCTGTTTATTAATTATTTCTTTAAGCATGTTACACTGTCAGTTATAATCAGCCGTGGTTTTATTGTTATATAAGCTATATATATATATAGCTGGTTTATATGAATGAAATTAGCACCTGCCAAATACAGGGTTAATGTTGGCTGTGGCAGGTAAAAATTTCAGGTCACCTGCCACCACTGCAGAAAGGGTTTCCTGATATTAAAAAATATTATTTTTAAAAAGCAATTCCTAAATTAAAAATAGTAATATTAAGGTTACATTATCCATATTTCTGCTGTCTGTTACCACTGACTCAGTGTTTACTAGGGGTGGAAGAAAATATCGAGTATTGCAATATTATGAAAATATTTATATATTTAAACGTAAACTAAGGACCTATTTAGTCTGGCTTTTATATTGTGTTTTATAATTTTACTATTTCTATTGTTTATACTGATTTATTTATCATCATCATTATAGTGTTTGTTTTTCTCTATTTTATTTGCACTTATCCTTAGGACATGTATCTGATATGTTTGTGAATCATCTCATCAGGGACGTCGTGGCTCCAGCAGCAGTTGCAGTGACCGGTGACTGGAGGCAGGTGGAGCTACAGGCTCTCAGGTGAGCTACACTACATTACAGGTTGGTTGTGCATTTCCCTCTGTTGCTTATTATTGTCTACTGACTGTGTTCTTGTCAGTAGACAACCTGATTTACTGTTTTATGTATTTAAAAGAAGAAAATAAGTTTAGTTTCAGATTACATTATTGATATAAAATGTCAATAATTCCATGAAAGTGACCTTTTTGGGCAATGACACAAACACATTGCAAGGCAAGGTAAGGCACATTTATTTAAATAGCACCTTTCATTACAGGTTACCTCAATGTGCTTTACCTTAAAATACACCGAATAATAAAAAATGAAATATGATAAAGTGCAAAACAAAGACAACAGAAATAAAAACAAAAAGAAAACAAGAAAACGCAAAAACAACCACCCTCCAAAATACATTGGTAAACTCTGCACCAACCCCACAGACATAAACCAAAACACCTGTATGTGTTGTATGTATATGATGATTATAGTAAAGTTTAAGTTTAATGAAAATAAGACACAATGATGGCCGCCACTGTTCTTCTAATGGCGATATCCAGACCCATAGAAAAGGTAAGTTTAAGTTTAATAAAAATAAGAGCATACGGAATGAAACACACATATTAAAATAATGCATACAAAGATAGGCAGATAAAGATAGGCACATAACCAAAGTCGTCGATGAGCTAAAAAAACAAACATTAAAAAGTAGCCCAGTACCGGCTTCTTAGTTGGGACTTTCAACGGAAGACGTTAACCACAATGATGGCCGCCACTGTTCTTCTAATGGCGATATCCAGACCCACAGAAAAGGTAAGGTGCAACACCTCTACAGACTTGTGTTGTAATCTGTAAAGGTGGCAGCAACGCATGTCGTGATGCAACCAGTGGAACCAGCATCGAACCCCATTCATTTTCAGTGTTTCCCCAGCACGCTCACTGGTAAGTTGATGAAATTACTGCAATTTTTGAAATTCAAACGCATTAGCTGACCTCATGAATCTAGTCAGTAGTGGCATTTTATGTAGCCAGCTTTAGTTAATCTACATCTCAAGATAATAGCTAGTTAGATACTAATCGCAGTTAGTTAAGCTGGCTCGCTAGCTACCATGACAGATGTTAGTTGACCTATTTAGCTCAAAGTAGTTGTGGTTACTGAAGTTTGTTGGCATACATAGTTTATGTTCGGTTATAAGATGTATTATTAAGTTGTTAACTAGCTCAACAAGATAAGGAAAATGCGAGTTAGGACTTTGAACAGAAGGCGTTAACCACAATGAAGGCCGCCACTGTTCTTCTAATAGCGATATCCAGACCCACGGAAAAGGTAAGTTGCAACACCTCCAAAGACTTGTGTTGTAATTGGAAAAGGCGGCAGCAACACATGTCGTGATGCAACCAGTGGTTCCAAACACTGAATAGTTCCAGCATGGAACCCCATTGCTTTTTCAGTGTTTCCCAAGCATGCTCACTGGTAAATTGATGAAATGACTTTTACATTTTAACACGTTGGCTGAACTCTCATGAATCTAGTGAGTAGTGGTATTTTATGTAGCCAGCTTTAGTTAATCTTCATTGTAAGATAATGGCTAGTTAGATTCTAATCACAGCTAGCTAAGCTAGCTCGCTAGCTACCATGACAGATTACCTCAAATTAGTTGCAGTTATTGGCATTTGTTGGCATACATAGTTTATCTTCGGTTATCAGATTTATTGTTAAATTGTTAGCTAGCTCAACAAGATAATGTGGCAAAAGTAATTTGCGAAAAAACGTGAGTTAGGACTTTGAACAGAAGACGTTAACCACAATGATGGCTGCCACTGTTCTCCTAATGGCGATATGCAGACCAACAGAAAAGGTAAGGTGCAACACCTCTACAGACTTGTGTTGTAATCGGAAAAGGCGGCAGCAACGCATGTCGTGATGCAACCAGTGGAACCAGCATCGAACCCCATTCATTTTCAGTGTTTGCCAAACACGCTCACTGGTAAGTTGATGAAATTACTGCAATTTTTGAAATTCAAACGCATTAGCTGACCTCATGAATCTTGTCAGTAGTGGTATTTTATGTAGCCAGCTTTAGTTAATCTACATCTCAAGATAATAGCTAGTTAGGTTCTAATTGCAGTTAGTTAAGCTAGCTTAACATGACAGATGTTAGTTGACCTAGTTACCTCAAATTAGTTGCATTTATTGGTGTTTGTTGGCATACATAGTTTATCTTCGGTTATCAGATTTATTGTTAACTTTAGCTAGCTCAACTAGACAACATGGCTAGCTTGTGTTTAGCATGGTTGTTCCTTGGTTAATTCAGTCATCGCACACATCGCTTGTTAGGCAGTGCATCAATGAAAGGTGATAAGATCAGCAGGATACATGTGGATGATCACATTAAAAAGAAAGTATAACTGCAGTTAGCTAATTACTTCACATATTTTTCTGTTTTTTTCAGAGACTTTGATAAACTAGCAAGCCATCTATCTACAAGGGGAAAAGGTACTTGCTGTAAAAGCAAATAGTGGAAGAATGGAATGGCTTTTTTCCTTCCCTGTCTTGCTTTCTGCCATCTTTCTTTCCCTTTAACTGGTTGAATGAGTTTCTTTGCAGGCTGCCCATTCAAGGAAAAAAATAGTTTGCCTCGTATATTTTGCACTATTGACCAATCATATTTCTTGACTAAAATCAAACAGTTGCTGGCATTCATTGATATTCACTTGTGCATGTTTATGTAAATGTATTCTATGTTATACTCTCCACCACTGCCCAGAAAAAAATGCTATCATATTTACTGAATATAAGTGTAATCAACATAATAATCATTGCACATTATGCGTTAATATTTACAGAAAATTGGTGTGTGACCGTCAAAGTGTGTCGCAACTCTCTTTTTGAGCAGGTCTGGTGATACAAAAAATACCGAAGCATTGGCCAGAAACAGCCCAATAAACAAACAGCAGCAGAATTTAATTTATCAAGACGTGAGAAGAGTGAAGAGAGCACAGAGTAGGTAGGTCAAACTATTAGCCTGATAGCTGTAAGCTATCAAGCTAACAACAGCCAAATATAATTTTATTTCATATCAGTGAGGTTTCGAGTTCACAATATTCTGTAATCCAGAGAACAGATAAAGTCACATTAACTCCCTCTGGAAAATGACATCTCGATTATCTTTAGAAATATTAACACAGCTCTATAACAGCGTGAACAGTTTGTTTCTGTTGTCGATAGGTGTTTTTCTGTCATTGTATGTTACAAATTCTGATTAATTGATGTGAAAGTAGTTGATATTCAATGTGTGCAGGCCTGAATGATTACTATACATACGATATCAGCAATTATTTTCTGGAATTCTTCACAATCTCTTCCTGTGAGTGCTAGTGTTGCATGCATATTGCAGAGAAACATCTGTTTGACGTTTGTTAATGTGCAAGATGTTAATTGTAGCAGGCACATACAGTAATTGACCCTTCGCTAAGTCCCGCCCCTCAGACCATGAGACCGGCACATATGTGCAAAAAGTCAAGGCCGCACCCCATTTTGGGAGACCGAAAATCGAAGTTCTCATAGACGTCAATGCATTTTGACGCATGTTTGGATTGTAATTTTGACAAGTTCGTATGCATTCATCTCTTGTTATTAACTCTTGATTTATACACGTCTATAATTATTTTGTGCCTGAATCTGAGCGTTCTCAATACCTTAATAAATTAAGGTTGATCGCCGCCATGTCCCTTCAGTCTTCTCCCGTACAACACAGTGGCCGGATATTGCTTATCCAGACATCTCTACATATTTGATTGAATCACGTTAGGCTAAGTGTTGTCTGCGATTAGACCGTTTAATCGCCTCCTCACTTCTCGCATATCTCTTCAACTTTATCTCTTCTGCACACTATCAAATACATTTATGTAACAACTCTTTCCTGGATTGAATTTATAATAGAGTTGTGTCCACTCTCCAAGTGAACTCTTTTGGTCGCCGCCCTGTTAACCCAAATCTATAGCTTTTCATTCAGCTGGGGATGTTGGTACGCATATTTGCGAGACGTTAATAAGAAAATAAAATTGTGATGTAGTTCTCTAACATGCTTTTAGCTGTTTATTTGGGAGGGTTGCACTTTCAATTTTTGATGACACCTCGCCCTTGTTCCTTTTGAGTTTGAATGCACTTATTTTAAGTAGTGTTGGACAACGGCATAAGCCGGTGGGGCCAACCAATGAACTGCAGGTTAGCTTTAACAAATACAATGTAGATATAATGTCTGGTCAGGCTGCCTAGTATCTACCCTTTGTTTGGGTGAGGGTAGGATTCAAAATTGGTTTAAAGGTATGTCAAGTCAGAGTTATACCCTTTTCACACCAATGACCAGGGTTAACCTACCCTGGTCCAACCCTCCTTTTGTCAATTCAAACCAGGCCAGTCAACCCGGGTTGAACCCTGGTCAGGACAATACAGGAGCAATGCATACCAATAAGCTCAGGTGTTAGAAATGGGCAGGGGGGTTACAATTCTGGAGGATTATAGAGAGAGGAGATGATAGTGGCATCATCAATTTGTGCAAAAACATAAAATGTCACGGAATGATGCATGTTTTTGGGATACAGTGTAAATATAGTACACACAGCATTTTTAGCTTTATAAAATGTTTGGTTATATGTATGGAGCTGTAATGTATGCAAAAACATACAGACAACATACAGATTTACAGTATCTATTCATCAACATGAACCTTTTTTCTTCTGTCTATCTACAGTACCCATTTATCATATATAAGACTACATTGTGTTATCTAATATGATAATACAGGCTACATTTGCAAACGGATTAGACTCTTCTGAAGACTGAAATGTATATTTCACTCACTCCACCATCCCAGCAAAGATTTACTTCATATAGTAGACCTACTAAAGTTGTTCAGCTGGGCATGTTGCAACTGTTGGATAATGTAAGAGCTTGTCCAAACATAATACAATTAGTTTATATTTCATTTAGTTTGCTAATTGCTTGATAATATAATGAACCAGGGCTGGGTTTTTTACTTTATAACAGAGAGAACAGGCAACAGATGGATCTTTTTGCAGGTTTATTTTGAAAGATAAAAGTTATAAAGGTAACGTTACAAATAGAAGATGTGTAAACATGCTTTAAAAACAGATGTGTGTACACATGGCGGTACCGTGAGGTATTATACCTCTTTTTTCTTCCTCAACACGGACGGACAGGACTAGAGCTCCCGCACCTCGATGTCACGCTACATATCCATAATGTTCTTGTCCGTCGTTCACCTCCGGTGTGTCTGAAAACATTCCTGCTGCCGTCCCACAGTTTGGTTATGAGCCACGGCGACCTGTGACAGTTACGTCACGGACTGTGCGCCCTCATTTGCAACCGAATAGGTTTGTCCCGTCCTGTTTGTTAGCGACCCTGGTACGTGCAATTCACATCAAAATCGACCCTGGTCCAACCCTGATCCGACCCACTTCTCGACCTGGGTCGCAAAGGTGAGTTGATCAACGCGGGTTAACCCATTCATATACACAACCAACCCTGGTACAACCCTGGAAGTGTCCTCAGTATGAAAGGGGTATTAGAGAATGGCCTTTGCCGGTCTGAGGGCATAGATTTATGACGGCACAGCCTATTGGTAACACTAATACTGGACTGTCATTGGAATGCTCAGCCACCATTTGTGTATTGATAACTAACTGCCGTTTCAGAGCGTCACACATTAGAATATAAGTTTGACTGAACTCAAAACTTTGGCCGTGTAAATACTTGCATCTGACACTGTAAAGTTCATAGATTGATAGAAGTTTGCAGATATAAATTTTAATGACATTTAACCTTTAACATTAAATACAATCACACTGACTGTTGGCCTCTGTTCTCTGGAGCAAAGGTTTTGTGCATTGCAAGGGATTTTGATGATTGAAGAACAGTAGAGCAGTTAATACAATATTTCTTTTAAAAATATTTTAAAGCTGTCAATGGAGGAACTTAATATTGTAACATAAAACAAAGTCATTACAGTTAAAAAAATTCAATGAATATGATTTCATTTTGTATAAAATTGAGCCAGATAATGCACCTTATTCCTAAAAACATACTCTCTGATTCATCACCTTTGTGGACTGCTGTGTGTCAAGCTCCTACAACATTGAACCAATATCCATATGTATCACATTGTTTGAATGTTCCTTTAAAATTCTAATTTAGTTTAAACATTGTTTTTCATTGATTAACCTTTAACTTCACTCACCCAACACGTGTATTCATATGTATTACAATACATGGTAATTGTATGTATTCATTAATGGAGCTATTAATATCTGGGGTAAAAACAATATTAACACCTTAAGGTAACTTTTTATAGAAAGTGAATTTACAGTATTGGAATATGTTGTTCATCAAATACCTTAACTCTAATTTCTTATGTTTTTTTAGCAGTGTTGGGACTCTGTGGTGAAGTTAAAAGTTGGCTGGGATGATCAACAGTTTCAGTCTACAACATAGATGGTGCTTCAGGTTGGATCTGATGGTCTGATCTCTGATGCCATAGATGAGAGCGCTCAGACATCTGGGAAAAAGGATAATACACACATAAAGAAAACTCCGGATACGCAAGACTGCTAATCTGTCAGTGACTTTTGAGATGGCGATAACCACAGGGTTGTAAATGGTTGAAGAGAGACTGGGGCCCAGCTGCACCAGATGCAGCAACAGAGTGTTACGAGCCTTATGAGCTGAAGCTTTGTCTGTGGAGGCTGACCTGGCTGCTATGATCACACCAATATAGGAGGAAGTGACTGCCACACCAGCTGATACAAATACAAAATAAGCAAATGCTTTCTCATAATCATCAGACATTCGGCCAAGCAGCATGTTTTCTGTGGTACAAAATGTTTCCATCTGCAGGCTCTCCATGTCCTCAAATGGAAAATCTAACAGTAAAATAACTTTTGTGAGGATATTTAGTGAACTGAAGGCCCAAACCACAATGATAGCCACTGCTGTGTTTCTGATGGTGATGATGGTAGCGTGCCTCAGTGGGTAGCACACAGCCACATATCTCTCCAGAGACATCAGCACTAGTATGAGAGGGGAGATTACATTTATGAGATCAGCAAGCATGGCAAGAACACCACATACAGGATATGTTAATGTTATTTTACATGTGGCCAGTAGGTACAGTAACAGGCTCAGTGCCATCTGTACAGTGTCTGCAAAAAGGAGGTTAAACAGAAGAATGTAACGGGAGGTCTCACGAAAGACCAATTTACTCCTCAAGGTGAATAACATGACCCCATTAATGAAGAGAAACACACAGCATGGTACTGTAATTTGAGTAGAAAACAATACAATGTCCAGTATTCCCCATTTCTGTTGTCCAACTGTGATGTTGGTCTGAGATGAAGTTGCATACGACATAATAGAGACACATTTATAGGAGCCCGTTAAAATCGAGATGGTTATTATAACACAATTATTCTTGCACAGTTTGTAATCTTAGAAAAGTAAAAAAAATCCATTGATTTTGCAGAGATGTCTATTTAGTTCACATGCAAAACAGAAAGTTAACCACATACATTTTCAGGCCATGCCTGATTCCATGTGAGCAGAAGTGGTCTGCAGGGTTTGATTGTCCTCACCTGCATTTGAAGAACTCATTCCTCACACCCACTTCACGTGATACCATCATACATTAACATGTTAATTAGATCTGTAAATATCAGTCATGGGTGATGTAATCCTTTCAAAGTTATTTCTGTATTTGTGTATGTTTCTTATAACATTTTAGATCTGATGTCATTCAGTGTCCGATATATTTCACATAAAAAACTTTAAACATTAAAACATTATATGCATGGAAAATTACAGTTTTCGAATTACACCGTGGCTTCCGGGGATCCCTATTTTTTGGGGGAGGGTGGCTACTGCACACAGTACTGTACTGTAATTTTTTATTGTCATCTACAGAGATTATTTGCATAAAAACATACTATTCAAATTATTATGATTATTTAAATATTTGCTTTGATTATAAAAAATCTTAGTCAGTTGTTAGGAAGTTAAACAGGTCATAATTCTGTCTCCAATATATATTTTATATTGATGTGAAAACATCTCCTTCAAACAAATGGATTTATTCAAGTTTCTTGCCAAAAACTTACTTTCACAAGATTACATTTAAACACATCATGACAACGTTGTAATTTATCTTCACCCAATAGTTTTTACTGAGAAGAGCTTGAACGCCTTATAATGTAACTCAATGGAAACTCCGTTAACGTTAGTAGCTCTGCTATTTATCCAGCAGCACTGTGCTGCCCACTGGCTTCTAACAGCTAACCTTACAAACACTCATCCTGCTGATTTCCACACGAATTTGTGGTTTACAGTGTCGCATTATCAGGGAAAAATAAGGTGCATCCCCTCATGTTCAGCAGCGTCATTGTTTTGAGCGCTTTTTTTTCCTCTCCGCCGTTTCTCCAATCCTAAACAAACTGAAATATGATACAGCATGCGTATGCTTCATTGTGCATGCGTAATTGTCGTTAAGCATCAATAATAGGAAATGATAGTCACGGAGGCATGAAATGCCAAGGAATCAGACAACTACGGTTCTCTATTCCCATCACTATTATTTTCCCTGTCTGCCAAAGTGGCGGATATCCTGATGATTTCACCCGCCACTGCCAACAATTTACCCGCACTTGGCGGGTGATAATGTCAGACCCTGGTATTGAATTCATATCACGAGTAGAGATGGGTATCAAAGTATCGTAGCCTCCAGACTTTGGACAGAGCAGATTGAAATATCGCTTTTACATGTTTACATCTTTATGCTTGTTGAACGGGTGTATTAATAAATTATCAGCTTTTTACTCGCAAAGTTTTTTTGCACTTACAGTAACAAGCATAGTTATCGTAGTTATCTTTACTTCACCTGGTTCACTTTACTGTCCCCACCGCAGCCTCTCTGATCTGGTGTTTGCTGACTTCGCTGTGTGTTTGTGTGGAGATGTTGCAGCGTGATAATAAATTACAACAAAATGTAAAAAAGTAATGATAAGGGAACCGATAATGTTGGAGCTTATCAATACTACAGTCTTTAATAATTTAGCACCGCTGCCCGTTTATTTCCGGGTTTTTGGTACCCATTCCTAATTACGAATTATCGTCTGGGTCCGAATTGACATTCCGTTCGGTCCGGATGCAGACCTTGGTCTGGACTTTGGAAAGTCCTGCCCTAGTCCATGTCATCGTATTTACCTTTGTGAACATGACAACAGCATCTTTCCAATTTGGAAGAATTAGGAGGAACGTAGAATTATTTAGGATTTTGTTGTTCGTTCTTCTTTTATTTAAATATCAGTAATCATGGCCTTGAAAGCATATATCTTTAAAGGAAATGTTTAGATTGTGACAACCACTGATCATAGTCCACAGACAAGGGATTTTGATAATTTGAAGAACGGTAGAGTAGTTAATAGAATATATTTCTTTTAAAAATATTTTGAAGCAGTTGATGGGGGAACTAAATATTGTAACTGATAAATAAGTCATTACAATTAAAGATTACAATGTTTATGATGTTATTTTACATAAAATTGAGGCAGTTAATGCACCTAAATACCTTATTCCTGAAAACATATTCTCTGATTTATCACCTTTGTGCACTGCTGTGTGTGAAGCTCATACAACCTGAACCAATATCCAAATGTATCAAATTTTTTGAATGTTCCTTTAAAATTCTAATTTATTTAGACATTGTTTTTCATTGATTGACCTTTAACTTCACTCCCCCAACACATGTAATCATATGTAATACAATACATGGTAATGGTTCATTAATGGAGCTATTAAGATCTGGGGTAAAAACAATATTCACACCTGAAAGTAACTTTTTATCCATAGTAAATTTATAATATTTGAACATCTTGTTTATCACATACCTTAACTCCAATTTCTTACAGTTTTTGCAACAGTGTTGCACAGAGTCTGAAGTTAAAAGTGTTAAATGTATATGTATCTCTACACATATTTAAGCCCATTTGTTATATTACAGTTGACGACAATATAAAACATATTTAACTCAAATGTAGTATGTGCAGAGTATAAATAATTCACAAAAAATATAAAATACTGTTGCAAAAGTAAGCCACACTTCTTTTTACTATATTGTAATTATTGTTATAGAACACAGACATATAGAGAATAAATGTCATCAGCAAGTTCAGGAAATCAACTTGCATTTTTATGAAATTTCAAGAAATTGAGCTTTGTTTCCAATCAATATTCATCTCTTAAAGGGACTATTTGTAACTTTCAGAAATGCTTGTTAACAGCGACACCTGTGGCCGTGAAATCAACGAAAGTCAGCGTCGGGCTCGCGCTTGCTCGCTCTAAATATACCTGAACGAGCATCGCTCAAAACAGTGAGGCGACACAAGTCAGCTAAAAGCACAATATCACTCTATATTTCAGCTGCTTGGCAGTAATGTTAGCTGACCAGACGAAGGTCTCTCCATGAACATGATTTAGATCTGATCCTAGTGTTGGCTTTTCCTGCCTAAGTGCAGGCTGAGGCAGCGGGGCTCTGCAGCGTGTCTCCCTGCTCTCTCCGCCTGCAGCCGGAGAGAGCAGAGGAGACACCGGCACCCGTAGGTAACGAGAAGACTACGTAAATCTCTGTAGAGCTCTGTCACTTCACAAGACACGGAAAACCTCTGTTGGTCTGGAGGAGCTGCAGCATTTATTTCTGCACAAACGTCCCCTGTGCATTCACTAGATATTCTCAGAGCTAAACTAACTCTTCTGCAGTGTGGAGTGAGCGCGCGTTCACGTCTAGAGGTGGAGCGAGCTGAGCTGTCTGAGTGAAGGCGAGCAGGCAGAGGAGGAGGGTACAGCGGCTACACGCGAACGCGCATATGTGAGCGCACATGTGTGCCGACCCGCTACATTTATACGCTTACAAAGTTACAAATAGTCCCTTTAAATGAGAATAATGGTTGAATAATTCACTGTAGCCTAGGGTGAGACCTGAGCTTGGCTGGGATGATCGACAGTTGTCTACAACATAGATGGTACTTCAGGTTGGATCTGATGGTCTGATCTCTGATGCCATAGATGAGAGCGCTCAGACATCTGGGAAAAAGGATAATACACACATAAAGAATTGTCCGGATACGCAAGATTGCTAGTCCTTCAGTGACTTTTGAGATGGCGATAAGCAAGTGGTTGTGTATAGTTGAAGAGAGACTGAGGCCCAGCTGCACCATATGCAGCAACAGAGTGTTATGAGCCTTGTGAGCTGAAGCTTTGTCTGTGGAGGCTGACCTGGCTGCTATGATCACACCAATATAGGAGGAAGTGACTGCCACACCAGCTGATACAAACAGAAAATAAGCGAATGCTTTGTCATAATCATCAGACATTCGGCCAAGCAGCATGTTGTCTGGGGCACAAAATTTTTCCATTTGAAGGCTCTCCATGTCCTCAAATGGAAAATCTAACAGTAAAATAACTAGTGTGAGGACATGTAGTGAACTGAAGGACCAAACCACAATGATACCCACTGCTGTGTTTCTGATGGTGATGATGGTAGCGTGCCTCAGTGGGTAGCACACAGCCACACATCTCTCCAGAGACATCAGCACCAGTATGAGAGGGGATATTACATTTGTGAGTTTAGCAAGCATGGCAAGAACACCACATACAGGATATGTTAGTTTTGCTCTACATGCAGCTATTAAATACAGTAACTGACTCAGTGCCAGCTGTACAGTGTCTGCAAAAAGGAGGTTAAACAGAAGAATGTAACGGGAGGTCTCACGAAAGACCAATTTACTCCTCAAGGTGAATAACATGACCCCATTAATGAAGAGAAACACACAGCATGGTACTGTAATTGGAGCAGAAAACAATACAATTTCCAGTATTCCCCGTTTCTGTTGTCCAACAGTGATGTTGGTCTGAGATGAAGTTGCATACGACATAATAGAGACACATTTATAGGAGCCCCCTGAAATCGAGATGGAACATGTTTCTATCCAGATAGATAATAAATTTGAATAATCTGAAATAGCATTTAAGACCTTCAAACCCCATTGACATTTGATGTTATTATAACACAGAAACACAATTATTCTTGTACAGTTTGTACTCTTAGAAAAGCAAAAAGATCCATTGTTTTTGCAGAGATGTCTATTCAGTTCATATGCAAAACAGAAAGTTAACCACATACATTTTCAGGCCATGCTTGATTCCATGTGAGCAGAACTGGTCTGCAGGGTTTGCTTGACCTCACATGCATTTTAAGAACTCATTCCTCACACCCACTTCACGTGATACCATCACACATAAACATATTAATTAGATCTGTAAACATCAGTAATGGGTGATGTAATCCTTTCAAAGTTATTTCTCAATACCCTAGTCCAGGGGTTCTCAAACTTATTACTCAAAGGTCTGCATCTGATTTTTATTCATGGTGTTGGGGACGGAGATAGTAGCTGGTCTAGTTATTGGAAAATATTAAAGATAATTATCAATATTAATAACATTTATATTACTAAATTATCAATATATATACTGGAAAAAGAAAGTTCGGAAATTTGTGTTTGATGGATTATTTCTCTGTTGTTACAATGCTAATTGCCATTGTATTTTACATCGTTGGAATGCCTGTTTATTCACCTTTGCAATGATGTCCAACTTTAAGGATCATGCATTTGTGGGATGAGCAGCACAGCTGATTATGTGGGTAGCGCCCAAGAAAAATTTGCCAAAATAATCTGCCAATGGTAAACAGTGTATTCTCATAAGGCTACCAGGAAGCCTGCAATGACTGCCCTTCACCGTCAGGCCCGTTTGCGCTGGTGTCCACAACACAGACAATGGAACCTGAACATGTAAGGGAATGTCATGTTCAGTGATGAGTCCAAGTTCTGTCTGCCAAAGTTGGATGGCAGGGTCAAAGTATGGAGACGACGCAGAGAATGCTATGCTGATTGTTGCACCGATGGAGTAACAGCTTTTGGTGGGGGCAGTGTCATGGTGTGGGGGGGGCGGGGGGGCATCTCCCTCACTGGCAAAACAAGGCTTGTCATCATTGAAGGCCATCTCAATGCAGTGAGATATCGGGATGAGATTCTGCAGCCAGTGGTGATCCCATATCTCCACAATCTGGGACCTAACTTCATCGTCCAAGATGACAACGCTCGCCAGCATGAGGAGGAGATGCCAGGCTGTTGTGGCTGCGTATGAATCTTCCACCCGCTACTGAGGCTCCTGACATATTGTATTAAATGAATAAAGTGTAAAATTGCCAATATGTCTTGTTTGTTCCTTGTTACTGAAAGAGAGTTCAATCATCCAATTCACCAAACAACTCAAAACAAGAGTCAATACCAACAGGAGAATACATTGTTTACCATTGACGGAGCATTTTAGCAAATTTTTCTTGGGCGCTACCCACATAATCAGCTGTGCTGCTCATCCCACAAATGCATGATCCTTACAAGTTGGACATCATTGCGAAGGTAAATAAACAGGCTTTCCAACGATGTAAAATACAATGCCAATTAGCATTGTAAAAACAGAGAAATAATCGATCAAACACAAGTTTCCGAACTTTCTTTTTCCAGTTTATTAATAATAACAGGGCACCAAATTATATTGTACATAAGCTCAAAATACATTGAAATGGCTATCAAAAGTAAATAATAACTATCAAATGGGGATGATGTGGGGGTTGAGATTATCTGAATGTGTATGTTTATGTTTAAAACTAATTCACAGGCTATGTATGTGATCTTAATGTGTGCCAGATAATGCAGTGGGTTAGAAAAAGATGGTTAGTTTGCATGCAAGACCTTGTCTATGTGAAGCATAAACTAAACACATCAGATGTGGCGAAGCCAGCTACCAAAATATCTTAACCACAAATAATATCAACAACAATCAAACTCAATGAATAACATTAAACATATCAATACAGGTGCATTCCAAAAATCAAAGTTGAACAGTCTTGCTCTTTTTTGCCTTAGAAGTTCCTTGTGTTTCTATGTCTGTTTTCTAACAGTCCATAGATCAGAGCAGAGCTACTTCTGCAGCTTCTGGTCTGTAGGGAGAGCTTAGGTGAGAAGAGCAGAAGCTCCCTTGCCTACTTTAGCAGGGGTTGAGAAGGAGAAAAAAGTGGAAGAAGAGGAAGGACAAAAGGATTTCTCTGCTTTAATCCTGGCTGAATTTCACAATTATGTGTGAATGAGTCATCATGCTACAGTTGCCAATGGTTATTGAGCTGAGTCCATCGGTCAAGGATCATGTGACTGACTCATGTGGTCTCTTGCCACCATCTTGATGGTGGGTCCCAACAAAGGTCAGAGGTGCAGAACGACTGGCAATAACAAAATACTAAAATAACATCATAACATATTGTACAGTGTAGGGACCTGCCATTTCTGGTGGCAGAGACAGTGAACTGTGCTTCTCAGGATCCTTGAGGTATGCAGCCATTGGCTGTGGACCAAGCTCAGTCGCCATTGGCTACTGTAACATTTCACACAGTGGTGTGAAATTCACCCAGGACAAAACCAGAGGAACCTCTTTGTTCCTCCTCTTTCCGCTCTTCCTTCACCTTCTCACCCAAGCTGACCTGCTTGAGGTGAGCTGCTGCTCTCCAGCTGCAAAGCAGCTCTGCTCTGATCAATGACCTGTTAGGAAACAGCCATTGGAACACAAGGATCTTCTTAGGCAGAAGACGCGAGAGCCTGCCTTCGTACCTACTAACTTCATGCAACAACCGCAAGGAAGTTAGCACCAAGTTAACCAATCTGCAGAACTTGATTGGAGCACCGCAAAGACAACATCTTTGACTTGGAACCACAACTTCAACACATGGAATTACAAACCCTTTTCTTCCATGGATCGGTAACGTACTGGGCTTACCTTAGCAATAGCAATCGCACATGGCTGAGCAAGACTGTTCAACTTTGATTTCTAGAATGTACCTGTATTGATATGTTTAATGTTATTCATTGAGTTTGACTGTGGTGATTTATTTGTATTTGATATTTGGGTAGGTGGCTTCGCCACATCTGATGTGTTTAGTTTATGCTTCACATAGACAAGGTCTTGCATGCAAACTAACCATCTTTTCTAACCCACTGCATTATCTGACACACATTAAGATCACATACAGAAACTGTGAATTAGTTAAACATAAACATACAGCTTCAGATAATCTTAACCCCCACATCACCCCCCCCCCCCCCTTTGTCTTTCCTGAGCACATGTGCTCCGAAGAACAAAGAGGTCATGTGGTGACATGTTGCCGGCCATCTTTGATTCCGCCATCTTTGTAGTTTTACAGTGCTCGCCCCTATTGTCTGTAGGCAGACATCTTGAGACAAGAAGCCATCTTGTCTCTCCCCCTCTCTCTCTCTCTCTCTCTCTCTCTCTCTCTCTCTCTCTGTCTCTCTCTCTCTCTCACACACACACACACTTTGTTTTGTTTGTTTAGTTTAGTTATTTAGCTAGATTAATATTGTGTTTAAAACCTTTATTATCTTGTAAATAAACGTTTGTGGAATATACATGCTGGTCTCTTTAATGTTGTACAAGAGTGAATAATGCCAACCTCTGCTATGTCAAGAACTCCGATATCCTTCAATCTTTACTATCTTTTTTTGGTTATAGTTATTAATTTAATTATTAATCAACGTTCCAAATTGATAGTTTAGCATATATAATGAGACTATATTAACGTTTTGGTCATTGGTCCCTGATTCCAGGGTGGTGCCCCGTTTATTATTAATGTTTATTGATAATCTTTATTAATATTAATAATTATATTATTATTTATTAATTAATTTGCTAATAACCAAAACCTGTTACAGCCAAATCCCTACAACAGGGTCTGTAATCAACTTCTTTCACTTCCTGCCACTTTTGCAGACAAGTATTTTTTTTCATCTGCCTCTCAGAAATTGTATCTGCCACTTCTGAAATCTCTGCACTAAATGAAGGAATAACATTTTAGATCTCATGTCATTCAGTGTTTGATATATTTCACATAAAAAACATTTAACATTAAAACATTATATGCATGGAAAATGACAGTGTTCGAATTACACCATGGCTTCCGGGATCCCTAATTTTAGGGGAAGGGAGGGTAGGAGGTTACTGTACACAGTACTGTACTGTACTTTGTTGTTGTTATCTACAGAGGTTATTTGCATAAAAACACACAATTCAAATTATTATGATTATTTAAATATTTGCTTTGATTAAAAAAAATCTTGGTCAGTTGTTATGAAGTTAAACAGGTCATAATTCCCTCTTTAATATATATTTTATATTGATGTGAAAACATCTCTTTCAAACAACTGGATTTATTCAAGTTTCTCGCCAAAAACTTAATTTTACGAGATTACATCTGAACACATCATGATAACGTTGTAATTCACCTTCACCCAATAGTAATTTTACTGAGCAGAGCCTGAATGCCTCATAATGTAACTCAAAGGAATCTCCGTTAATGTTAGTAGGTCCACCGTTTATCCAGCAGGACTGTGCTGCCCACTGGCTTCTAACAGCTAACGTTATGAACACTCATCCTGCTGATTTCAACACAAATTTGTTGTTCACAGTGTCGCATTATCAGGGAAAAATAAGGTGCATCCCCTCAGGTTTAATAGCGTCATGCTTTTGAGCTCTTATTTTTCTCTCTCTGATGTGTATCCGGTCCAAAACAAACTGAAACATGATACGGAGTGTGTTTGCGTCATTTTGCATGCGTAACTGTCGTTAAGCATCAATAAGAGGAATCAATAGTCACGGAGGCATGAGATGCCAAGGAATCAGACAACTACTGTTCTCTATTCCCATCACTAGCATTTTCCCTGTCTGCCAAAGTGGCAGATGTCCTGATGATTTCACCCGCCACTGCCAACATTTTACCCGCATTTGGCGGGTGGCGGGTGCTAATGTCAGACCCTGGTATTGTATTCATAACACTAGTAGAGATGGATATCGAGGTATTGTAGCCTCCAGACTTTGGACAGAGCAGATTGAAATATCACTTTTACATGTTTACATGTTTATGATTGTTGAACAGGTGTATTGATAAATTATCAGCTTTTTTTTTTTTTTCAGTAACAAGCATAATTAGTAGTTAGCATCGTAGTTACCTTCACTTTACCGGATTCACTTTACTGTTCCCACCGCAGCTTCTCTGATCTGCTGTTTGCTGACTTCGCTGTGTGTTTGTGTGTAGTTGTAGGAACTCAGCTCTGACACAGAGCAGAGGAGATGCTGCAGCATGATAATAAATTACACCAAAATGTAAAAAAGTAATGATAAGGGAACCGATAACGTCGAAGATTATCAATACTACAGTCTTTAATAATTTAGCACTGGTGCCCGTTTATTTCCGGGTTTTTGGTACCCATTCCTAATTACGAATTATCGTCTGGGTCCGAATTAACATTCCGTTCGGTCCAGATTTGGACCTTGGTCGGGACTTTGAAAAGTCCTTCCCTAGTCCATGTCATCGTATTTACCTTTGTGAACATGACAACTCATCTTCATGGGGGACCACACCTCGGCCACTCTGAACCTGAGCACTGGAACACCACAGGGGTGCGTCCTCAGTCCTTTTCTCTACTCCCTCTTCACATATGACTGCTCAACTATTCACCCCACCAACACCATGGTCAAATTTGCAGACGACACTGCTGTAGTAGGACTGATAACCAACAACAACGAGACAGCCTACAGGGAGGAGATCCAACATCTGACACAATGGTGTTCCCATAACAACCTGGATTTAAACACAACACACACAAACAGACTACGAAACAGCTTTTACCCACAGGCTGTCAAGTGTGTAGAACCCCCCCCCTCCTCGCCCCCTTCCCCCCCATGGCCTTGAAAGCATATATCTTTAAAGGAAATGTTTCGATTGTGACAACCACTGATCATACACCACAGACAAGGGACTTTGATAATTTGAAAAACAGTAGAGGAGTTAATAGAACATATTTCTTTTAAAAATATTTTGAAGCAGTTGATGGGGGAACTAAATATTGTAACTCATAAATAAGTCATTAGAATTAAAGATTACAATGCATATGATTTTATTCAGCATAAAATTGAGCCAGTTAATGCACCTAAATACCTTATACCTGAAAAAATATTCTCTGATTCATCACCTTTGTGCACTGCTGTGTGTCAAGCTTCTACAACCTGAACCAATATCCAAATGTATCACATTTTTTGAATGTTCCTTTAAAATTCTAATTTATTTAGACATTGTTTTACGTTGATTGACCTTTAACTTCACTCCCACAACACATGTTATCATATCTATTACATTACATGGTATTTTTATGTATTAATTAATGGAGCAATTAATATCTGGTGTAAAAACAATATTAACACCTAAAAGTAACTTTTTATAGAAAGTAAATTTATATTATTTGAACATTTTGTTTATCACATACCTTAACTCTAATTTCTTGCAAATTTTGCAACAGGTTACACAGAGTCTGAAGTTAAAAGTGTTCAATGTATATGTATCTCTACACATATTTAAACCCATTTGTTGTATTACAGTTGATGACAATATAAAACATATTAATCTCAAATGTAGTATGTGCGGAGTATAAATAATTCAGAAAAAATATAAAAAACTTGCAAAACTAAGCCACAATTATTTTCATATATTGTAATTATTGATATAGAACACACAGACATATAGAGAAATAAATGTCATTAGCAAGAGTAGGAAATTAACTTGCATTTTTATGAAATGTAATGCTTTTTATCATATTCTATGTATAACATTTCAAGAAATTGAGCTTTGTTTCCAATCACTATTCATCTCTTAAATGAGAATAATGGTTGAATAATTCACTGTATTCTAGGGTGAGACCTCAGCCTTGGCTGGGATGAGCGACAGTTTCAGTCTACAACATAGATGGTACTTCAGGTTGGATCTGATGGTCTGATCTCTGATGCCATAGATGAGAGCGCTCAGACATCTGGGAAAAAGGATAATACACACATAAAGAATTGTCCGGATACGCACGATTGCTAATCTGTCAGTGACTTTTGAGATGGCGAAAACCACGGGGTTGTAAATGGTTGAAGAGAGACTGAGGCCCAGCTGCACCAGATGCAGCAGCAGAGTGTTACGAGCCTTATGAGCTGAAGCTTTGTCTGTGGAGGCTGACCTGGCTGCTATGACCACACCAATATAGGAGGAAGTGACTGCCACACCAGCTGATACAAACAGAAAATAAGAAAACGCTTTTTTATAATCATCAGACATTTGGCCAAGCAGCATGTTTTCTGGGGCACAAAACTTTTCCATCTGCAGGCTCTCCATGTCCTGAAATGGAAAATCTAACAGTAAAATAACTTGTGTGAGGATATGTAGTGAACTGAAGGACCAAACCACAATGATAGCCACTGCTGTGTTTCTGATGGTGATGATGGTAGCGTGCCTCAGTGGGTAGCACACAGCCACACATCTCTCCAGAGACATCAGCACTAGTATGAGAGGGGAGATTACATTTATGAGATCAGCAAGCATGGCAAGAACACCACATACAGGATATGTTAATGTTATTTTACATGTGGCCAGTAGGTACAGTAACAGGCTCAGTGCCATCTGTACAGTGTCTGCAAAAAGGAGGTTAAACAGAAGAATGTAACGGGAGGTCTCACGAAAGACCAATTTACTCCTCAAGGTGAATAACATGACCCCATTAATGAAGAGAAACACACAGCATGGTACTGTAATTTGAGTAGAAAACAATACAATTTCCAGTATTCCCCATTTCTGTTGTCCAACTGTGATGTTGGTCTGAGATGAAGTTGCATACGACATAATAGAGACACATTTATAGGAGCCCGTTAAAATCGAGATGGTTATTATAACACAATTATTCTTGCACAGTTTGTAATCTTAGAAAAGTAAAAAAAATCCATTGATTTTGCAGAGATGTCTATTTAGTTCACATGCAAAACAGAAAGTTAACCACATACATTTTCAGGCCATGCCTGATTCCATGTGAGCAGAAGTGGTCTGCAGGGTTTGATTGTCCTCACCTGCATTTGAAGAACTCATTCCTCACACCCACTTCATGTGATACCATCATACATTAACATGTTAATTAGATCTGTAAATATCAGTCATGGGTGATGTAATCCTTTCAAAGTTATTTCTGTATTTGTGTATGTTTCTTATAACATTTTAGATCTGATGTCATTCAGTGTCCGATATATTTCACATAAAAAACTTTAAACATTAAAACATTATATGCATGGAAAATTACAGTTTTCGAATTACACCGTGGCTTCCGGGGATCCCTATTTTTTGGGGGAGGGTGGCTACTGCACACAGTACTGTACTGTAATTTTTTATTGTCATCTACAGAGATTATTTGCATAAAAACATACTATTCAAATTATTATGATTATTTAAATATTTGCTTTGATTATAAAAAATCTTAGTCAGTTGTTAGGAAGTTAAACAGGTCATAATTCTGTCTCCAATATATATTTTATATTGATGTGAAAACATCTCCTTCAAACAAATGGATTTATTCAAGTTTCTTGCCAAAAACTTACTTTCACAAGATTACATTTAAACACATCATGACAACGTTGTAATTTATCTTCACCCAATAGTTTTTACTGAGAAGAGCTTGAACGCCTTATAATGTAACTCAATGGAAACTCCGTTAACGTTAGTAGCTCTGCTATTTATCCAGCAGCACTGTGCTGCCCACTGGCTTCTAACAGCTAACCTTACGAACACTCATCCTGCTGATTTCCACACAAATTTGTGGTTTACAGTGTCGCATTATCAGGGAAAAATAAGGTGCATCCCCTCATGTTCAGCAGCGTCATTGTTTTGAGCGCTTTTTTTTCCTCTCCGCCGTTTCTCCGATCCTAAACAGACTGAAACATGATACAGCATGCGTATGCTTCATTGTGCATGCGTAATTGTCTTTAAGCATCAATAATAGGAAATGATAGTCACGGAGGCATGAAATGCCAAGGAATCAGACAACTACGGTTCTCTATTCCCATCACTATTATTTTCCCTGTCTGCCAAAGTGGCGGATATCCTGATGATTTCACCCGCCACTGCCAACAATTTACCCGCACTTGGCGGGTGATAATGTCAGACCCTGGTATTGAATTCATATCACGAGTAGAGATGGGTATCAAAGTATCGTAGCCTCCAGACTTTGGACAGAGCAGATTGAAATATCGCTTTTACATGTTTACATCTTTATGCTTGTTGAACGGGTGTATTAATAAATTATCAGCTTTTTACTCGGAAAGTTTTTTTGCACTTACAGTAACAAGCATAGTTATTGTAGTTATCTTTACTTCACCTGGTTCACTTTACTGTCCCCACCGCAGCCTCTCTGATCTGGTGTTTGCTGACTTCGCTGTGTGTTTGTGTGGAGATGCTGCAGCGTGATAATAAATTACAACAAAATGTAAAAAAGTAATGATAAGGGAACCGATAACGTTGGAGCTTATCAATACTACAGTCTTTAATAATTTAGCACCGCTGCCCGTTTATTTCCGGGTTTTTGGTACCCATTCCTAATTACGAATTATCGTCTGGGTCCGAATTGACATTCCGTTCGGTCCGGATGCAGACCTTGGTCTGGACTTTGAAAAGTCCTGCCCTAGTCCATGTCATCGTATTTACCATTGTGAACATGACAACAGCATCTTTCCAATTTGGAAGAATTAGGAGGAACGTAGAATTATTATCAGAGAAAATATAAAATACTGTTGCAAAACTAAGCCACACTTTTTTTTACTATATTGTAATTATTGTTATAGAACACACAGACATATAGAGAATAAATGTCATCAGCAAGTTCAGGAAATCAACTTGCATTTACTTATTTATTGTTCTACTTTGTGACTGAATGTTTTAATGTTTGTTTTTCACTGCAAAGAGCTGCTAAACTGTTTTTCGTTGTTTTCAATGACAATGACAATAAAGTCTATCTATCTATCTATCTATCTATCTAACAGCATCTTTCCAATTTGGAAGAATTAGGATAAATGTAGAATCATTTAGGATTTTGTTGTTCGTACTTCTTTAATTTAAATATCAGTAATCATGGCCTTGAAAGCATATATCTTTAAAGGAAATGTTTTGATTGTGACAACCACTGATCATACACCACAGACAAGGGACTTTGATAATTTGAAAAACAGTAGAGGAGTTAATAGAACATATTTCTTTTAAAAATACTTTGAAGCGGTTGATGGAGGAACTAAATATTGTAACTGATAAATAAGTCATTACGATTAAAGATTACAATGAATATGATTCTATTTTGCATAAAATAGACCTTGATAATGCACCGAAATACCTTATTTCTGAAAACATATTCTCTGATTCATCACCTTTGTACGCTGCTGTGTGTGAAGCTCCTACAACCTGAACCAATATCCAAATGTATCACATTTTTTGAATGTTCCTTTAAAATTCTAATTTAATTTAAACATTGTTTTTCATTGATTGACCTTTAACTTCACTCCCCCAACACATGTAATCATATGTATTACAATACATGGTCATTGTATGTATTCATTAATGGAGCTATTAATATCTGGGGTAAAAACAATATTAACACCTGAAAGTAAATTTATACTATTTCAACATGTTGTTTATCACATACCTTAACCCATGCCTGTAAACCCCAAATACTGAAACACAAGAGCAGTGGATATCAATGAACGCAGTGCGCCGCTGCAGAATGAATATAAGGGAAACACTGATTAGTGTAGCCTAATCTTTATCTGCAAACAGAATTAAGATACATGCAAAAAAAAAAAGCTGTGCGGCATTCACTGTTGATTTAGAATTGTAATGTCAACGTTATGAATGAACTTTCAAACTATTCGGTACAGCCCTACAACACAACACTATTCCAGCCTGGACAGGGAAAAGGATGTATGGATATATAAATAGAAAGGCAGTGGAAATCTGGCACATGCTAATGTTCTGAAAGAGTACTGACGGGAGGGGTGTATTTTTTTGGGTGTTGAGTTTAACTATCAACAATCTTTCTCCAGAATTACAGACTCCATCTTTAATTATTATGAGATATACTTTGTTCTGTGTAAAGGGTGTGTGTGTATGAAGGGTGCTGTCACAGGTACTGAAATGCAGTGCAGAAGATTGATAGACAGTCTCAACAAAACCATTTTTTTTTAATTTTATGTGTTGATATAAGCTACTGTCTATTTATGTATTAATTTGTTTATAGGCCTACATATGATCAAATTTGTTTTTATGGGTTATTGCTGTTATTTATTTGTGATTATTGCACATTTTGTAGTCGTTTTTGTGTCAATAAAAAAGAAAATCCCTGGAGCACAATATAAGTAAATATTGATGAAGTTTTCATCATTTATGTAGCTTTATTTTAACTTACATAAACTTCTTAAACATTTTTTTTATTGCTTTAGGCACCTCTGTTTATTATAGGACAGATATTTTGCTAGGAGTTAGCCATGTACCTTGCTATTGTCTAACGAGAGATGAGGACAAAAGGAAAAGAATCAGACTTTAAGGATTTGTCATTTTATTGAAATAAAAATGGCTACAATTTGCTACAATTTCAAACCCTCTGTTTGTATATCTTTGTTTCAGGCCAATTCAGAGTATATGTGATCAAAATCTGTGTAGGATAAATGGCACAGGGTAAAAAAATATGGTTAGTGTGCATGTGAGACTGTGTTGGTGTTAAGCATAACTAGCACATCTACTTTGGCGAAGCCAGCTACCCAAATATCCTGATATCACAACAATAGAGCTTAGTGAATACATTAATCAAATCAATACATGTGCAATAGCAAAGTTAAACAGTCCTGTGCTATCAATACGGATGTCAAAGAAAAATGGGAGTTGGAAACATATTTTATGATAACAGATTAAAATGGGAGGAAATGTTCAAAGCAGGACATAAACTAGCTAACAGTCCAACATGGAAGGAATTTGAATGGAAGGTGCAAACGCTGCATTTTAGCACTCCATCTATCACTTCAAAATATAGTAATACATCTGAACTATGTTGGAGGGGTTGTGGATTGCTCGGGGACTTCACACATATAATAATAATAATCATAATAATAATAATAATAATAAATTGGACTTATATAGCGCATTTCAAGAAACCCAAGGACGCTTTACAAAGAGGGCACACAAAATCATACTAATAAATAACACAGAGGAAAAACTGTAGCTAAGTAATTAAAAGAGTGATATATAGGAAGAGTCAGCTGATATCATAGACCTTGATGAACAGGTGGTGCTTGAGGTGTTTTTTGAAAGTGTCCAGGGATGAAGCATTTCTTATTTCAGCACATATATTTTTGGGATTGTCCAAAGCTCTTGGCTTTCTGGAAGAACATTCAAAAGGAAATTAAACAGGTGTTGGGTATTAATTTTACTTTAGATCCAGCACTTTTCATATTGGGTCTACTTCTTGGTAATTTGACAGATAGATGTGTAATTCATTTACTGTTAATGATGGTGATGACAAAAAGAAAAAAAAATTGCACAGGGTGCATTGCTTCTGTGTACTGCCTGTCGACCCCTGTTTCCAATCGGACTTAAAGCTGTTGTTGGAACTTACTCACATTGTTCTATCCTATCTAGATCCTTGCTTGTGTTGTACAAACTGTCAAATGTACGTCGCTTTGGACAAAAGCGTCTGCTAAATGAAATTGTAGAATTATATAAATATTTTGTCGAGCTTCACAAAGGCTTAAATTATGACAAAATGACCTGGCGACAGCAAGAGAGGAGAAGGAGAGATGCTGGCTGAGAAGCCGCTGACTGAGTTTTCTCTGAGCAGCAAATCGCTAAAAGGGTGTGAAATGTCTGGGGCTATTCATAAAACATTCTGGGCTACAGCCTTGGGCCTGAAGGGCCTGTCTTTTTTTGGCGCGTACTTTCTCTGTGCCTCCCTTGCGTTTTATTTTATTCATTTTGGCACTCTTTTTTTGCAGGTGCGCTGTTTAATAGGTGTGGGTGATACCACAAACTTTGTTTTTGATCCGATATCAAGTAATACAGGGCAGGAATCGCCAATATTGATATCAATATCGATACCAATATCGATACCGATACCGATACCGATACCGATACGATACTTTCTATAATTAAAATCTGTTTATGCACTTTCATATTGCTTTCCACTGTTAAATAACATTCTTGTAGATTCCTAATTTTTGTGTATCTATATAAATATTTTATATTTAGAATTTGTAAATGCAGGAATGTAAATGTACAGAGTCCTAGTAAATTATCAAACTTGAGATTTTACAGAAAAAGATGAATTGAAATCTGTAAATCTTGAAATAACAAGAGGCACTGTTTGTCCAGAAATTAAAAATGTGATTCCTGTCACCACAGACTTATAGCATGAACTTTGTTCTTACTCTAATATTTTTGCGTAAGACACAGCACATAGGCAATATCCACATTATTTTTATTTAACTTAACAGAAGTATATATGTATATACAGTAGGTCATAAATATCATCATAAAGTGCTGCAAATCCCACTTGAATGTTTTAAAGATAAATTCTTTTCACTCCACATTAAAATAAAAAATAAATATTTTTTTTTAATAATTAAAGGATACATTCACATTTTTTCAAAGTCTGTCTTGAAACAATACTCATATGCCTATATCTACATTGAAATATTTTTTTGCTGTAATTATTCCTTTCATCTGTACATCCCTTCCTAATGTGATTCCAATAGAAGAGATGGAAGACAAAATCAGAAGTGCTCAATCTGTGCAAAAGAATCATTCCAAAGTTCAACCAAAGTTGTTATCAGGCTTCAGCAGTTTGAGTTAACTAAATCCAGTGTGTATTTTTTTCCCCACACAGTGTTTTCTTGCAGAGCTGCAGTGGAGGGATAGTAACTCAAAGAGGGAATTTTGTTCAAACAAATCCCTGACATGGAAGGTACCCACTTTGTTTCAATAACCCAGACTACTGATGCCTCATATTAGCTTCAGCTAAACTTTAGAATGCATTTTTGACAGAACAAAGACTGTAGATTTTGTCCCCCATCTCACACATTGGAATAGGAGCAGGGAGGGATGTCTTTTGAACCATTTCTATTTTGAACAAGAAAAACAATTCCTGTGACCAAAAACAGTTTGATGTAAATATGGACATACATTGTTTTAAGATAGACTTCACAAATATGCATTCTGTGTATTCTAGAGTGAGAGCCCAGCCTTGGCTGGGATGACTGAGAATTTCAGTCGACAGCATAGATGGAATATGAGGATGGGTCTGATGGTCTGGTCTCTGATGCCATAGATAAGAGCACTCAGACATCTGGGAAAGATGACAATACACACATAAATAACAATCTGAATGCGCACCAAGACTATCCTGTTTAGGACCTTTGAGAGTGCTATAAGCAAGGGGTTGTATATAGTTGAAGAGAGACTGAGGCCCAGCTGCACCAGATGAAGCAGCAGTGTATTACGAGCTTTCTGGGCTGAAGCTTTGTCTGTGGAGGCTGACCTGGCTGCTATCATCACACCAATATAGGTGGAAGTGACTGCCACTCCAGCTGATACAAACAGAGAGTAAGTGTACGCTTTGTCATAATCATCAGACATTGGGCCAAGTAGCATGTTTTCTTTGGCGCAAAAATATTTCATCTGCAGGCTCTCCAGGTCGTCAAATGGGAAATCTAACAGTAAAATAACTCGTGTGAAGACATTAAGTGAAGTGAAAGCCCAAACCACAATGATAGCCACTGCTGTGTTTCTGATGGTGATGATGGTAGCGTGCCTCAGTGGGTAGCACACAGCCACATATCTCTCCAGAGACATCAGCACCAGTGTGAGAGGGGAGATTTCAAATGTGAGATCAGAGAGCATGTTGAAAACACCACAAACAGGATATGTCAGCCGTATTCTACATGCAGCTATTAAGTACAGTAACTGGCTCAGTGCCAGCTGTATAGTGTCTGCAAAAAGGAGGTTGAATAGAAGAATGTAACGGGAGGTCTCACGAAACACTAATTTACTCCTCAAAGTGAATAACATGACCCCATTAATGAAGATAAACACACAGCATGGTACTGTGGTCAGAGTGATAAATAATACTCTTTCCAGTACCCCACGCCCAACAGTGATGTTGGTCTGAGATTGAATTAAATTTGACATCTTAGAGAAAACATTGAAGAGACATAAAATGTATAAACTCTTGATGTAATTAGACAGAAACATGGACCCTTTTTCAGTTTGTATTCCTACAACAATGAAGATGAGTCATCTTTTGAGCAGAGAATGGCAATTAGTTCACATGCAAAATTCCAAATCATCTACATACTTTTATCAGGGTAGAAGCTTCTCTGAAGGGTTTACCTTCCTTCACCTATTGTTTATGAGCTGTGTTGTTACATCACTTTTCTGAAGACAATCACATGCCAGCATTGTTAAAAAAAAAAAGGTGATGTAATGTCTGTACCACCACCTCCTCAATCCCCTGATCCTCGTCATCGTACCCAACCTTTCATAAATGCACTGCAATCCTGAAAATCTTTTCTCCTGAAATTATACAGTATGGTTTAGACCTGCTCTATTTTCAAAGTGACTCAAGATAACTTAAGTTATGAATTGATGCTATATAAAATCAATTGAATTGAAAAAGATCAAATGACAATACCCGAAGGAGTTGTACTGTATATGAGAACGCAAATGTCAGAATCAGTTGAACCGGACATTCAAAATACTTTACCCTGCCAGCTCCCTAGTACAAAGTCTTTGTAATATCCGATTGTGCCCATGTGAGAATGGAGACGATCACTGTCCGGAGAATTCACGGCCAGCGAGTGGGCTTGTTGATGACGGTTCTATCATGTGGCTGGTGCGAAACCTGAAAATATAAACATCCGAGGGCAAAGAAGAAAAGTAATTTAAGCAAAGATGTCAACGAAAATGCGTAGCTGGAGAGACAACGAGATTCTTGGATTTCTGGACCGACACTGAAATCGTCCGACAAATTCAAGGAACAGCAAGAGACTCAGTTGTTTATTACCAAATTACGAACCGACTACGTGACTGTGGTCTAATCCATGCCATGTGGCGTCATCCGTATTCAAGTCTCTTGCTGCAATTGCCACCCCTAGCCTAAACCAAACCAAGTATTTCCTGTAGGTGAGAACACGTCTGACACACACCATCTCCTTTTGTGTACAACATAGTTGTAGGGGCAAATCTGGACAACGTCTGTACCTGATTGTTTGGACATTTTCAGGAGTTTGTATAAGAAAATGGCTCATGATGCAGCAGCACCTACCCAGCTTGGAGTAGTTATTGGGAGCATGTCCATGGACATTTTTTAGGGAAACACTAACTATTATTAACTCTTACCACTTAAGTTACATTCATATTAACAAAACAACAGGTGTTCATCTTAGAGAGCCTCTTCAATAATTCCTAAATCTATCAGTTTGCAAGGCACATGAGATCAACTACTGCACGTCAGTTTCTTCTAACGTAAACCACACAAAGGCCATGAGGTGTATTCCAGTTCTTCATATGTTAATGAAACATAACATCTTAAGAGTGTCAAGTCCAGTAATGTCAATATAGCCTAATATCACTAATCACAAATTTGCCTCAAGGGATTTTACAATCTGTACATCTTACGACACCCTCTGTTCTTTGACCCTCACTTCGGATAAGGAAAGTGCTCAAAGTGCTCAGTGCATCCAAACACTATGCTATCAATTATTGTTCATATAATAGTGTATTCTACAACTTGTAGGTGTATGTCACCTTCATTTTTATTGAGATTAATGGTTGGTGGAAGATATAATTGTTGTTTGTAATTAAATTGTAATGATCTTTATTTGGAGTGCTAGTTAATCAAGTGAAATACTACACAAGCTTTTCATTTGTTTTGTTTGAATGAGGGCAGTTAACACTCTTGTAGTTTCCTAATTTGTCTTTATTTATATACATATTTTATAATTTGAGTTTGTTAATGCAGAAATGTAAGTGAACAAAGTCATAGTAAATGATCAAATAAGAGATATTACAGAAAAAGATTAATTATTTTTGTTGCATAATAAATAGCACATGGGCAATATCCACATTATTTTTTCTTTACTTAACAGAAGTATTCATATACAGTAGGCCATAAATATCATCATCAATTGCTGCTTATCCCATTTTGAACATTTTAAAAATAAATTCCGTTCATTCCATATGCCATACTCAAATAAATAAGAAATACTTTTTTTTAATAATCAAAAGAATACATTCAAATTTTTTAAAGTCCGTCTTAAAACAATACTCATATGCCCATATGTACATTGAAATAGTTTTTGCTGTAGTTATTGCTTTCATCCGTACAGGCCCTGAAGAAATCCCTTCCTAATGTGATTCCAATGGAAGAGATGGAAGACAAAATCAGCAGTCCTCAATCTGTGCAAAAAAATCATTCCAAAATTCAACCAAAGTTGTTATCAGGCCTCAACAGTCTGAGTTAACTAAGTCAAGTGGGTATTTGTTTCCCCACACATTGTTTTCTTACAGAGCTGCAGTGGAGGGATAGTAACTGAAAGAGGGAATTTTGTTCAAACAAGTCCCTGACATGGAAGGTATCCACTTTGTTTCAATAACCCAGACTACTGATGCCTCATATTAGCTTCAGCTAAACTTTAGAATGCATTTTTGACAGAACAAAGACTGTAGATTTTGTCTCCCATCTCACACATTGGAATAGGAGTAGGGAGGGATGTCTTCATAGCCATTTTGAACAAGAAAAACAATTCCTGTGACCAAAAAGAGTTTTGATGTAAATATGGACATGCATTGTTTTAAGATAGACTTCACAAATATTCATTCTGTGTATTCTACAGTGAGAGCCCAGTCTTGGCTGGGATGACTGAGACTTTCAGTCGACAGCATAGATGGCATATGAGGATGGGTCTGATGGTCTGGTCTCTGATGCCATAGATAAGAGCACTCAGACATCTGGGAAAGATAACAATACACACATAAATAACAATCTGAATGCGCACCAAGACTATCCTGTTTAGGACCTTTGAGAGTGCTATAAGCAAGGGGTTGTATATAGTTGAAGAGAGACTGAGGCCCAGCTGCACCAGATGAAGCAACAGAGTGTTACGAGCCTTATGAGCTGAAGCTTTGTCTGTGGAGGCTGACCTGGCTGCTATCATCACACCAATATAGGTGGAAGTGACTGCCACTCCAGCTGATACAAACAGAGAGTAAGTGTACGCTTTTTCATAATCATCAGACAATGGGCCAAGTAGCATGTTTTCTTTGGCGCAAAAATATTTCATCTGCAGGCTCTCCATGTCTTCAAATGGAAAATCTAACAGTAAAAGAACTCGTGTGAGGATATTTAGTGAACTGAAGGCCCAAACCACAATGATAGCCACTGCTGTGTTTCTGATGGTGATGATGGTAGCGTGCCTCAGTGGGAAGCACACAGCCACATATCTCTCCAGAGACATCAGCACCAGTGTGAGAGGGGAGATCTCAAATGTAAGATAAGAGAGCATGCTGAGAACACCACACACAGGATATGTCAGCCTTATTCTACATGCAGCTATTAAGTACAGTAACTGGCTCAGTGCCAGCTGAACAGTATCTGCAAAAAGGAGGTTGAATAGAAGAGTGTAACGGGAGGTCTCACAAAACACTAATTTACTCCTCAAGGTGAATAACATGACCCCATTAATGAAGATAAACACACAGCATGGTACTGTAGTCAGAGTGATAAATAACACTCTTTCCAGTACCCCCCGCCCAACAGTGATGTTTGTCTGAGATTGAATTGCATTTGACATCTTAGAGAAACATTGAAGAGACATAAAAATGTTTAACCTCTTGATATAATCAAACAGAAAAAAACAAATGAACCCTTTTTCAGTTTGTATTCCTACAACAATGAAGACATGTCATCTTTTCAGTAGAAAATGCCACTGAGTTCTCATGCAAAGCTCCAAATCATCCACGTACTTTTATCAGGGTAGATGCTGGTCTGCAGGGTTTGCCTTACCTCACAAATTGTTTATGAGCTCTGTCATTACATCATTTCCCTTGACACAATCCCATACATGCATCGTTAAAACATGTATTAATGGTTGATAGGATTTCAAATTGAAAGCACTTTCCTTAATTGATCATTGGTAACATTAACAATTGTTGGTGATGCAAATAATCTAGTCTAGTTATTAGACAATATTTAACATAATTATTAATATCACCAAAATTAATATTAATAGATTATCAATATATTTAAATAATAACGGGGCACCAAATTATGTTGGTACATGAGCTCAAAAGACATTGAAATGACTATCAAAAGGAATAAATAATTATCAAAATAATTATTAATTATATTGAATAATATGATTTAATGTATATTAAATCATCCTGAGGCCACCACTCTTTGAAACAAAGAGAAATTGATATTAAATTCATGTCGCCTCATAAATAAGTCTCATAAAGTATACTAAACTATCAATTTGGAACTCTGATTAATAATTAAATTAAGAACTATAACCATAAATCACCATATCAATAGCTAGTAACAACTGAAGGATTTCGTAGTTCTTTTCATAGCAGCGGAGTGCATTATTGACTTTTATGCCACATTAAAGAGACCAGTATGTATATTCCACAAATATATATTTACAAGACAATAAAGGTTTAAAACACAATATTAATCCAACTAAATAACTAAACTAAACATCTGTGTGTGCGTGCATGCGTGCGCCTGTCTGTTTGTCTGTGTAAGAGACAAGGATAAGATGGCCCTCTGTCTCAAAATGGTGACTGAGGTTGCACAGACTACAAAACAATAGGGCAGACCATGTGAAACTACCAAAATGGCTGAATCAAAGATGGCCACCAGGACATCAAACACAATGGTCTCTTTGTCTTTCGGAGCATATGTGCTCAGTTAGTACAAAGGGTTGTGTGATGTGGTAGTTTTAGTAGTTAGTGTGTATGTTTGTGTTTAAAACCAATTCACAGTTTATGTATGTGATCTTAATGTGTGTCGGACATGTGCCGGGTTAGAAAAGTTTGTTAGTGAGAAAGAGTGTCACCTAAACAATGATAAGGACATGTGTATGACTGTTTCTGTGAGGTCATAATGTGGTGTCCTAAGCTAGTGTTTTGCACTAGTGATCTCATAACAAGATACTACCAAGGAGTTGGTCCAAGTGTACTTGTGAATCTGGGCAGTGGTGTCTGAGTCCAATCAGAATTTAGAATTTTTGCTTTTGCTAACAAACTCAAGTTTGCCTATGTAACAGCAAAACAATAAAGCAAATTAAGGCCCCGTAAATAAGCATCTGTCTCACTGTTAGCTACGTGTTAGCTGGTACTGTGGGAAGATCACTCTGGAGCTCTTATGTTTAACTCACGGCTCAGGGCTGTAACACTTCAGGTAGCCAGAGGCAGAGAGGCACTCAGTGGCGCTATCGCTGCTTGATAGATTATGTCCATGTTCTGAACTGTGGTCAAAGATGTTGCGATCATCGTCAGACCGGTCTTTTGGCTGGTCACGCCAATTCTGAATTAGAATTTCTGAGTATGGCTTTCTAACACTTCTGTTGTGTGAATGGCTATCTTGACGCAATTGGTGGACATGGCATTGACGCTCAGTGTCCTTATGCAGCCTTTCGTGACCCCCCTTCAACCTGTTGTGAGAGCGATCATTTTAGGTATCAGGAGATCTGCATGATGCTTCAGTGTTTGAGCTCGCAGGCTCAGTTGGTTTCCCCTTCTTTTTGGAACTGACTACAGTTTCCCAAACTATCTGTCATCTTTCTTATTTCGTACAGTGAGGGGTTACCTTGACGCGTCCTGAGTACAATGTTGGTGTGTACACATGGATGCAGGTTTTGCATAAACAAGGACTCGAAGATGGCGTTTTCTTCTAAGCCTGGTGCATTCTTACCTTGGAAGTATGTATACCTTAAACGTTTGTAGTAATCTCTAGCATTCTCACTACAAGAATGTTAATTTTGGAGGGCTGCAAACATCTCTGTGGTCACGTCAGCAGTAGAAGAGCATTCTTCTATTAGTGCTTGACGGAGCTCACTATAGTCATTTCTGACACTCAGAGGTTGTGACTCTAAACTTGTGCACAGCTTTAGAGCTGGTTTTCCACGTAAGTTTAACTTTCTCTCTTTGGGTTGCATATGGCAAGTCGATTAGATTGTGATCTAATTCTCTAACATAGTCGTCAACATGATGATCACAGTTGTCTGGATCAAAATGTTCAATGCCCTTAGCCATTAACCCAAGAACTTCAAGGTGGAACACTGTGGTGTCCTTTCTAATGAAGGCGAGACTGGGCTAGCATTGCTATGGACATGTGTATCATGGCTACAGTTCTCTTTGGCTGGGAGGCAGGGGTTTCACAGCTGTCATCACTCTCGTGCCAGAGTGGAAAGGAGGCTGAACAAGCTGAACCTTCAGAGGGAAGAGCATGGATGAAAGTGTCATTTCTCAGTGGCTAAGAACATAAGGCAGGATATCTTCTTGAAGATATACTGCATGTATCCTCACTATCTGTATCAGAAAGATTAAAAGTCAGGTAGCACTTCAGTGTTTCTCTCAGTGGAGGTTGAGGAGCTGACTTCATTCCCAAGTACTTTGAGTCAGTTAGAAATCCTTAACTTCTGAGTGGAGAGGGAGTTAACCTCTCATCAAGTGAGAAGAGTGAATCTGAGTAGCCAGAATCACAATGGCTGATGACTGTGATGGAGACAGACATTCTAGTCTAAGCCCTAACAATTTCTCTGTGTGAGCAAAGATCTGACTCTGACTAATGCAGGTTTCCTAAGTAACACATCATTTTCTTATTAGCTCTCTGAACTTCATGGAGGAGACAAGCAATCTACCTAGGAATCTACCTCCTTTTCCAGGGCTGCTTTACTCTGAATGGCAAGGCTTGTTTGCCTGTGAAAGATCAGTAGCAAGCATTTCAACAATGGGTCTTTGGATGCGGTCTGCGCATCATACCTGTAAGTGAGTAGCGATTCTAATTCCTTCCTGCACTCACTGAAACTCAGCATGTTGATGAGTTCAGGGCAGCCAGGGTTTAGTTTCTGTACTAAGGAGGAAATAAAAAGCTCTACACAGGGGTTCTCCACTGTTGTGCCAGGAATGGAGGGTGAAATTCTACAGGTTGTCTATTACAGAAACAATGTTGTTGTTTATGGTGTTGCGTTAGCGGACACCTTGTTGTGGTGCTTGGGTGGAACACTAGCCTAACAAATAATGTGCTGGCCTATACTATAGGAAGTAGCTTCCTGTGGAAGACGGGTGACTATGGCACCAACTAGTGGCTCTAGTGGGCATAACATATTAGGGCCAGTTAAAGTAAATGCAGGTTTACAAAATAAGTTTGCTTACAAACTTTTAATATGCACTAACTGAAATGCAAGGCCGTAACAAAAAGATACAAATCTTATAACACAGGGCTTGTAGCACACTGTGGCTCTATCTCAGGTTCTATTTAACACACACAGGCTGGAATGCATGGCAGTAACAGCCAGATACAAGCTCTTTATGTTACACAGGGCCGGTGACACGCTGTGGTGTATCTTAATTAATGGAAAACTCAAATTAAAAGGAAATTGTGACAGATTGTGGCTAGATTGCATTGAATACCTGGTATTCAAATGCTGAACCAAAAATTTTTCAAGTTCTACAGAGAAGGTTAACTTGAATTAGCAGCAATAGCAATTTCTTAAAGTAACACTATGAGGGTTTAAAGTGTTAATAATAATCACAATCTCTCAAATTGAAATTCGCAACACAATGTACTTGTTATTAGTACAGCTGGATGTCTACTCCTGTGGAAGACTAGTGGTGTAGAATGTCAACAGTTTTGGTTTGTTAAGAAGTGGAATAAGATTTTTTTTGGTTTTAACCAAAATTATGCTGAAAATTAATAATATGCCTCACATAGGGCACCATAATGTGTGTGTGAGAGAGAGAGGAGAGATGAAGACAAGATGGCTATTTGTCTCAAGATGGCAGCTGAGTGTGGCCTAAAGACAATATGGCGGGCACTGTAAATCTACAAAGATGGCTAAATCAAAGTTGGCCACCAGGACCTCACCACATCCTCTTTGTCTTGTCTGAGCACATGTGCTCAGTCAGAACAAACAGTGTTTGATGTGGTAGTTTGAGATTCTCTGAATATGTATGTTTGTGTTTAAAACCAATTCACAGTTTATGTAAGTGATCTTAATATGTATCGGATAATGCGGTGGGTTAGAAAAGATGGTTAGTCTGCATGCAAGACCTTTTGTCTATGTGGAGCATAACTAAACACATCAGATGTGGCGAAGCCAGCTACCCAAATATCCTGACTACAAATAATATCACAGCAATAAAACTAGCATTAAACCAAATAAATATAGGTACATTCACCGAATTCAAAGTTAACAGTCTTGCTTAGCCATATGCTGTTGCTGTGCTAATACTGTGCTAAGATAAGTCCAGTACGTTACCCAGTTCATGGAAGAAAAAGTGGCAGTTTCATCTGTTGAAGTTGGAGGAGCCAAGCTGGAGAAGGATGTGGTTCCAGTGTCATAGTCTTTGCTGTGTTGAGATCCAGTTGTGCAGTTTGGAGGTAAACTTGTCCAATCCTTTGTTTCTGCAGCTTGGTAGCTTGCTCCGGGGCCAAAAGAGAAAGAGAGAGAACAATGGAGAGCCCTTTGATTTTATTGAATCCATTTTCACACGTATGTCTGAATGAGTCATAGGCTAGAGTAACCAGTAAGGATATTTGGGTAGCTGGCTTTGCCACATCTGATGTGTTTAGTTATGCTATACATAGACAAAACGTCTTACATGTAGACTAACCATCTTTTCTAACCCACTGCATTATCTGACACATATTAAGATCACATACATAAACTGAATTGGTTTTAAACACAAAAATACACATTCAGAGAATCTTAACCCCCACATCACACCCCCTTTGTTCTTCCTGAGCAAATGTGTTCCAAAGAACAAAGAGGCCATGTAGTGACTGGCGGCCATCTTTGATACAGCCATATTTGTAGTTTTACAGAGTCAGCCATATTGTCTGTAGGCCATGCAGACATCTTGAGACAAGTAGTCATCTTGTCTCCCCCCCCCCCTCTCTTTCTCTCTCTCTCTCTCCCTCACTCTCTCTTTCTCTCTCACACACACACACACACACTGTGTTTAGTTTAGTTATTAAGTTAGATTAATATTGTGTTTTAAACCTTTATTATCTTGTAAATAAATGTTTGTGGATTATACTGTACATCCTGGTCTGTTTAATATTGTACAAGAGTAAATAATGCCAACCGCTGCTGTGTCAAGAACTCCAAAATCCTTCAACCTTTACTATCTATTGATACAGTGATTTATGGTTATAGTTATTAATTTAATTATTAATCAAAGTTCCAAATTTATAGTTTAGTATACTTCATGAGACTTATTCATGAGACTGCATTAATGTGCTATCATTTTCTCTTTGTTTCAAAGAGTGGTGCCCCGAGGTTGATTTAATATACATTAAATCATATTATTCAATATTTTTAATAATTATTTTGATAATTATTAGCCTAATATTATAAATCACAAATTGGCCTCAAGGGGCTTTACAATCTGTACATCTTACGACACCCTCTGACCTTTGATCCTCACTTCGGATAAGGAAAGTTCTCAGTGTCTCCAAATACTATGCTATCAATTCATGTTCATATAATAGTGTATTCTACAACTTGTAGGTGTATGCCACGTTTATGTTTATTGAGATTGATGGTTGGTGCAAGATATTATTGTTGTTTGTAATTAACATTGTAATGTGATCTCAAGTTGGAGTGCTAGTTACTCCAGTGAAATACTACACATGCTGTTAATTTATATTGTTTGATATAAGGGCAGTTAACACTCTTTTAGTTTCCTAATTTCTCTGTATTTATAAACATATTTTATATTTTGAATTTGTACATGCAGAAATGTAGGTGAATAGAGTCATAGTAAATGATCAAATAAGAGATATTACAGAAAAAGATCAATAATTATTTTTGTTGCATAAAACACATATCACATAGGCAATATCCATATCATGTTTATTTTACTTAACAGAAGTATTTATATACAGTAGGCCATAAATATCATCATAAATTGCTGCTAATCCCACTTGACCTTTTAAAGATAAATTGTGTTCACTCCATATTCAAATGAAAAATAAATATTTTTTTTTTATTAATGAGAAGGATACATTCACAGTTTTTAAAGTTTGTCCTAAAACAATACTCATATGCCCATATGTACATTGAAATAGTTTTTATTTTAATTATTCCTTTTATCCGTACATGCCCTGAAGAAATCCCTTCCTAATGTGATTCCAATGGAAGAGATGGAGAACCAAATCAGCAGTCATCAATATGTGCAAAAAAATCATTTCAAAGTTCAACCAAAGTTGTTATCAGGCTTCAGCAGTCTGAGTTAACTAAGTCAAGTGGGTATTTGTTTCCCCACACAGTGTTTTCTTGCACAACTGCAGTGGAGGGATAGTAGCTCAAAGAGGGAATTTTGTTCAAACAAGACTCTGACATGGAAGATACCCATGTCATTTCAATAACCCAGACCACTGATGCCTCATATTAGCTTCAGCTAAACTTTAGAATGCATTTTTGACAGAACAAAGACTGTGGATTTTGTCTCCCATCTCAAACATTGGAATAGGAGTAGGGAGGGATAGCTTCACAATCACTTTGGACACGAGAAACAATTCCAGTGACCAAAAAGAGTTTTGATGTAAATATGGACATGCATTGTTTTAAGATAGACTTCACAAATATTCATTCTGTGTATTCTAGAGTGAGAGCCCAGCCTTGGCTGGGATGACTGAGTGTTTCAGTCGACAGCATAGATGGCATATGAGGATGGGTCTGATGGTCTGGTCTCTGATGCCATAGATAAGAGCACTCAGACATCTGGGAAAGATAACAATACACACATAAATAACAATCTGAATGCGCACCAAGACTATCCTGTTTAGGACCTTTGAGAGTGCTATAAGCAAGGGGTTGTATATAGTTGAAGAGAGACTGAGGCCCAGCTGCACCAGATGCAGCAGCAGTGTATTACGAGCCTTGTTTGCTGAAGATTTGTTTGTGGAGGCTGTCCTGGCTGCTATCATCACACCAATAAAGGAAGAAGTGATTGCCACAGTGGCTGATACAAACAGAAAACAGGTGTACGCTTTGTCATAATCATCAGACATTGGGCCAAGAAGCATGTTTTCATGGGCACAAAAATATTTCATCTGCAGGGTCTCCAGGTCATCAAATGGAAAATCTAACAATAAAATAACTCGTGTGAGGATATTTAGTGAACTGAAGACCCAAACCACAATGATAGCCACTACTGTGTTTCTGATGGTGATGATGGTAGCGTGCCTCAGTGGGTAGCACACAGCCACACATCTCTCCATAGACATCAGCACCAGTGTGAGAGGGGAGATTGCAGTTGTGAGACTGGATAACATGATGAGAACACCACATACAGGATATGTCAGCTTTACTCCACATGCAGCTATGAGGTACAGTAACTGACTCAGTGCCATCTGTACAGTGTCTGCAAAAAGGAGGTTAAACAGAAGAATGTAACGGGAAGTCTCACGAAACACCAATTTACTCCTCAAGGTGAATAACATGACCCCATTAATGAAGATAAACACACAGCATGGTACTGTAGTCAGAGTGGAAAATAACACTATTTCCAGTAACCCCAGCCCAACAGTTATGTTGGTCTGAGATTGAATTGCATCTGACATCTTAGAGAAACATTGACGAGACATAGAAATGTTAAACCTTTTTGTGTAATCAAACAGAAAAAACAAATGGACGCTCTTTCAGTTTGTATTCCTACAACAATGAAGACGTCATCTTTTCAGTAGAAAATGCCACTGAGTTCACATGCAACGCTCCAAATCATCCACATACTTTTATCAGGGTAGATGCTGGTCTGCAGGGTTTGCCTTACCTCACCAATTGCTTATGAGCTCTGTTTTTGCATCATTTCCCTTGACCCAATCACATACCAGCTTTGTTAAAACAAGTTTTAATGGGTGAAAGGATTGCAAATTGAAAGCACTTTCCTTAAGCGATCATTGGTAACATTAATGATCAATCAATCAATTAATCATAAGTCTAAAAACAGACAAATTTTGCATATTCCAAACAATACTAAATACGTTTTTTGACTCAATCAAAGCTTTATTTCCACAGCACCATATTACATATTCTCTGAGAGCATTCCGTAGCCTATAAAACATTAAGATGTAGTGGCCTAAACATATTAAACACATTGAATATTGAATATTAGATGACATGCAGACAACGCTCATAAAAACAATCTCCAATCACATACAGTATATCCTAGTTTTATAAGAAAGACACAGAAACAACTAAGAGAATGGAACATAACAAATATTTCAGACTTACATTGTCCTGACTTCTGCTTACTTTCTTTGTGTTCTTGCTGCTGTTTGCTGCTACACCACCCCGTTAATACAGGTGCGTGCGGGAAAGTGAACAGCTTTTATCCACAGTAATAATGTTGTTTTTGAAAGGCTAAACACCAACCAATATGGATTGTAGCAGAATATTTTGTTAGATAAAAACATGTTTCGAATTTTAGAAGTTATTACATCAATCTTTTTTCAATAACTTTTGGACTGAGGATTGAGGAAGTTACAGTGACTGAGCGCTGCATGGCCGGAAGGGGGGGGGGGGGGGGGGGGGGGGGGGGTTCTGGTCTATTGCACGTGCAGTTTCTACTAACCTCAACCACACAAAGTCCATGAGGTGTATTCCAGTTCTTCATATGTTAATGAAACATAACATCTTAAGAGTGTCAAGTCCAGTAATGTCGATATAGCCTAATATTACAAATCACAAATTGGCCTCAAGGGGCTTTACAATCTGTACATCTTACAACACCCTCTGTCCTTTGACCCTCACTTCGGATAAGGAAAGTGCTCAGTGTCTCCAAATACTATGCTATCAATTAATGTTCATTATAATAGTGTATTCTACAACTTGTAGGTGTATGCCACGTTTATGTATATTGAGATTGATGGTTGGTGTAAGATATTATTGTTGTTTGTAATTAACATTGTAATGTGATCTCAAGTTGGAGTGCTAGTTACTCAAGTGAAATACTACACAAGCTGTTAATTTGTATTGTTTGACATAGTCATAATAAATGATCAAATAAGAGATATTACAGAAAAAGATTAATTAAGTATTTTTGTTGCATAAAACACATATCACATATGCAATATCCACATCATGTTTATTTTACTTAACAGAAGTATTTATATACAGTAGGCCATAAATATCATGAATTGCTGCTGATCCCATTTTAAACACTTTAAAGATAAATTCCGTTCACTCCATATGCTATATTCAAAAGAGAAGAAATACTTTTTTTTATTAATCAAAAGAATACATTCGCATTTTTTCAAGTCTGTCTTAAACAATACTCATATGCCCATATGTACACTGAAATAGTCTTTGCTGTAATTATTCCTTTTATCCGTACAGGCCCTGAAGAAATCCTATCCTAATGTGATTCCAATGGAAGAGATGGAAGACAAAATCAGCAGTCCTCAATCTGTGTAAAAAATCATTCCAAAGTTCAACCAAAGTTGTTATCAGGCTTCAACAGTCTGAGTTAACTAAGTCAAGTGGGTATTTGTTTCCCCACACAGTGTTTTCTTGCAGAGCTGCAGTGGAGGGATTGTAACATAAAAAAGGGAATTTTGTTCAAACAAGTCCCTGACATTGAAGATACCCACTTCGTTTGAATAACCCAGACTACTGATGCCTCACATTAGCTTCAGCTAAACTTTAGAATGCATTTTTGACAGAACAAAGACTGTGGATTTTGTCTCCCATCTCAAACATTGGAATAGGAGTAGGGAGGGATAGCTTCACAATCACTTTGGACACGAGAAACAATTCCAGTGACCAAAAACTGTTTCAATGTAAACATGGACAGGCATTGTTTTAAGATAGACTTCACAGATATGCCTTCTGTGTATTCTAGAGTGAGAGCCCAGCCTTGGCTGGGATGACTTGAGAGTTTCAGTCGACAGCATAGATGGAATATGAGGATAGGTCTGATGGTCTGGTCTCTGATGCCATAGATAAGAGCACTCAGACATCTGGGAAAGATGACAATACACACATAAATAACAATCTGAATGCGCACCAAGACTATCCTGTCTAGGACCTTTGAGAGTGCTATAAGCAAGGGGTTGTATATAGTTGAAGAGAGACTGAGGCCCAGCTGCACCAGATGCAGCAGCAGTGTATTACGAGCCTTGTTGGCTGAAGATTTGTTTGTGGAGGCTGACCTGGCTGCTATCATCACACCAATATAGGAGGAAGTGACTGCCATGCCAGCTGATACAAACAGAAAATAAGTGTACGCTTTGTCATAATCATCAGACATTAGGCCAAGCAGCATGTTTTTTCTGGCACAAAAATATTTCATCTGCAGGCTCTCCAGGTCATCAAATGGAAAATCTAACAGTAAAAGAACTTGTGTGAGGACATTTAGTGAACTGAAGGCCCAAACCACAATGATAGCCACTGCTGTGTTTCTGGTGGTGATGATGGTAGCGTGCCTCAGTGGGTAGCACACAGCCACATATCTCTCCGGAGACATCACCACCAGTGTGAGAGGGGAGATTTCAAATGTGAGATTGGAGAACATGCTGAGAACACCACATACAGGATATGTCAGTTTTACTCTACAAGCAGCCAGGAGGTACAGTAACTGACTCAGTGCCAGCTGTACAGTGTCTGCAAAAAGGAGGTTAAACAGAAGAATGTAACGGGAGGTCTCACGAAACACTAATTTACTCCTCAAGGTGAATAACATGACCCCATTAATGAAGATAAACACACAGCATGGTACTGTAGTCAGAGTGGCAAATAACACTGTTTCCAGTAACCCCAGCCCAACAGTTATGTTGGTCTGAGATTGAATTGCATTTGACATCTTAGAGAAACATTGAAGAGACATACAAATGTTAAACCTCTTGATGTAATCCAACAGGAAAAAAAACAAATGGACGCTCTTTCAGTTTGTATTCCTACAACAATGAAGACCTGTCATCTTTTCAGTAGAAAATGCCACTGACTTCACATGCAAAGCTCCAAATCATCCACGTACTTTTATCAGGGTAGATGCTGGTCTGCAGGGTTTGCCTTACCTCACCAATTGTTTATGAGCTCTGTCGTTACATCATTTCCCTTGACACAATCACATACCAGCTTTGTTAAAAAAGGTGTAATGGGTTATAGGGTTGCAAATCTTAAGTACTTTCCTTCATTTAATTTTTTTCATTTCAAAATTTATTTCGAACATGTAGAATACAAAAAAATAAAATAAAAAATAAAGAAAAAGAACGATCATACCAACAAGTGGACAGTCAGAAACAAGTAATATTTACATACAATGAAAAGCATAAGAAAAATAAATAGTCAACACTTGATGCCTTAATTTACATATTCGAAAAGGAGTGAGAAGAAGTATAAACTTATTTAATCCCACCCCTTCTCCATAAGTCAATTATTAATTATTAACCAGCTTCCTTATTGAGCCATACATACCGTATACTTTAATTCAATTTACCTAAAGTTGTCTAACTATATTTATTATTTATAATTATTCTAAATATAATTATTACCTTTAATCTGTGTCATACAGAAATATAAATTAATTACTGATATAATTATCCTTATCAAAATATAAATTTATTTATAATATAACTTAATCATAATACCAATTCATTACTTACATATATATCTCATATTGACTATTTGTTATCTTTTCTTATATGTGCGAATTATTATTTATAATATACAATTTATAATATACAATAAGCACATGCAATACAACCCTCAATATATACATACATACACATATATATATATATATATATATATATATACATATATACACCGCACATTGCACTACATGCACACATTACATACCACGTATACATATATATAAACGTATATATAGACATATATACATGTATACAATACACAGCGTCCGACCATGCATACATTATTCTTATACCCAAAATCAAATATCCACAAATTTACATTATTCTTTACAGAAAAAATAGGAAGATAGACTAATACAGAATAAATATTAAGCAACCAATAAATAAATGAACAGTAATAAATAAATAAACAGTAACCCCTGTAAACACCTTGTGATTGTTAAATCCTTAATCAATCATTGCAACATTAACGATCAATCACTCGATTAATCGTAAGTTAAAAAACATTTTAAAAATGCATTTTCCACACAATACCAAATGCGTTTTTGATTCAATCAAAGCTTTATTTCCACAGCAACATATTGCATATTCTCTGACATTAGACCCTACACCGTTTTTTGCTTTTTTTGGACCGCACGGTCTTTTTTTGTAATAATTCATGTAGAATCTCAACACCGTAATGCACAATCATGACATTTACAAACTAGGACACACTGGGCTATCATAATATGTGTGCTGCAGTGATGTCAGCAGGCGTTAAGGAGGCGGCAGTTAGAACAAACACAGGCCAGGTGGTTGCAGTTATTGTACACCATCCTGCCTTTCTGTTAGAGGATTTGCCTCTAGTTTTTCAACTCCCTTTGGCATGGGGACATTAACTGAAGGACGTATGTCCGCTGGCCTAGGGATGATGGGAGGTGGGGAGGATAGACCAGTTGGAAATGAGTGAGCTGGCTGAGAATCACCAGCTTGATTGGACTGTGGTGGGGCCCCTTGAGTTGCTGGACGGAGCTCTTGTGCTGCCGTGTTGCAGGCACAGGGGGAATGCAACTTGGCCTCCACCAGGGGGGGCTGATGATGCAGGCTGCGGCCGTGGAGGTAATAATATGATAACTCTGAATTAATATGCTGTGACGAGGCCAGTCTAACCATTATCATGAATGGTGCATTATTGTAAACATGGATACCAAACTGTTACGATGGTATTTAATTGTATTTCATATGTGTGTGTGAATATATATAGTTGGCACACAGTGCTCTTGTATGTAGGAAACTTCATTTAAAAAAACTCAGACTAATTGCATGCATTGTTTATATCTTACTCGATTAAAAATCGAAGAATATTTTATTGATATTTGTACATACTTCTTACCAAATGTCATGTTTAAGCGATATGTCCCTTTTCGTCTATACAGTTTAGTTTCACTGTTTGCTTGTCATAATCATAACTATCTGAGGACAGTTCACAGACAAACAGAAATGAGTAAAGTATTGTGACATGCAAGAACAACACATACATGTTATTACAAATTTATTATATGAATAATTAAGACATGTAATGAATGCAATTAATTTAAAGATTTTCTTCAGATCATCACTTCTTTAATTGGTTCACAAACACAGATTTGTATTATTATCATTGTGATTTTGAATATGTAGTAACATCCTTGAGAATAGTGTACCATGTTCAAAAATCTTTTCTTTTCAAATTTCAAATTCAAATTGCTTTGTACATGTCACATAGAAAACTGGATTGTGTATTGAAAAGCATTCACTTCAAATTGTCACTGGCTCTTGTTGAGGAACACTGAGCATCTCCACCAACAGCACAGATTTTGCATGAGAACGGGTCTGATGGTATGATCCCTGAGTCCATAGATGAGTGTAGTCAAACACCTTGGAAGGATATTCAAGAACACAAAGCATACATTGTAAATCCGCATAAGGGCGGATCTCCTCACAGTTCTGGCTATGGCTATAATGATGGTGGAGAACAAGGAGGCGATGAGAATGAGGCTTAGCTGAATGAGGTGAAATAGAAGCGTTTGAAGAGCCTTTCTAGTTGACACTTTGTCTGTTGAGGCAGACCTGGCTACAAGCGCTACACCAATGTAGGAGCTGACGATTACTACACCCACTGACAGAAAGAGAGTGCTGGCATATGCTTTTTCAAAATCATGAAAGATTGGTGAGAAAAAAATGTTTTCTTTAGAGCACAAGTCATTTGCATGCAGATTTAGGGAGATTTTTGTGAACACATACACCAGCATAAAAACTCGAATGAGGATGTGGATAAAACTGAAGGCCCACACCACAACAATGGCCATTCCTGTGCTTCTCATGGTGAAGATGGTAGCATGTCTCAGTGGATGGCATACAGCCACATATCTCTCAAGTGACATCACAGCCAGGGTGAGAGGGGAGATTGACTGTGTGAAAACTGAGAACAGAACTAGGACACCACATGCATAATATGGAATTTTTATCAGCAAAGACAGTAAGTAAAGCAGAAGGTTTGATACCAGGTGAGCAGTGTCTGCAAAGAGCAGGTTGAACAGCAGGATATATCGGGATGTCTCATAAAACACCTGCTTACTCTTCAGAGTGAACAACAAAACACAGTTAATGCAGAAGAAAGAGCAGATTGACCCAACGGATAACATGCCAAATAGCATTGTCTCATGGGGAGCTTGATACCGCAAATTCACAGTGATATTGGCCTTAGGCTGCAGCAAAGACAACATTACAGAATGATGTCTGAAAAAAAACATGTAAACTACATAACATACAAAGTACACATCATCATGCCAAAGAAGCTAAAAATTATCCCTCACCACAAAAACCAGTGCTGAATCTCAAATTATCCATCAATGTTGAGCAGTCAGGTCAGGAGGTTGGAGGTAACGTTCATTTACACAAGAGCAGAGCAGATCTGGTGCTGTTTTTCCTGCATGGACGGTATATATGCTTTGTTCTCAAGCCAACTTCACAGGACGTTCATTACGTAAGCATGATCATCAGTTTAGAAATGAGTGATGTAATCTTTCTACCACTGTCTACTTTTTTCCCCCCGCTGCATTCAATGCTTCCATTGCCTGTCTCTATTTTTGGCTTTCAAATAATTTATTATTATCCAGACTTTGATTTTAACATAAATACAGTAAGTACTGTCCTTATGTACAAGGTAAAAGTGAACATGGCTCACTGCTTGACCCTACTGAAGGGGAGTAGTCAAATGCTCAAGCTGCAACTGTAAGTAAAAAAGAAAAATCTCAGTTTTTGGCCCAAATTTTTAAAAATGTTGGGCACCCTGGACATCTAAACCCCAAAAGGCACAACTAAACCACACTGTCAACCATCTTACCAGCTTTAAAGTTCCTAAGTTAAATAGTTTTCGAGTTCTGCTCCGGAAACGAAAGTGTGACATGTGAACGGACTAACGGAAGGACATGCGGCGCGCTATATACCCCTGACTACGTTGTCGCGGGGGTATAATAATATGTTTAAAGTTACTGGCAACGATTATCCAGTAGTTGTTATAGGCCTATTTCATACCACAGTAAAAATTACTGTAAAACTAACTACATTAGTTTTTAGCATACTGTAAAATGAAGTTCATTATTATACTGTTATTTTATATGGATGGGTGTTTCTTTGGACCCGGATGTGAGACTATGCTGGCGTGTATGTCGCTGCTTCTCAATCCGACTCAGTTTATGTTTTTTACTGCTTTTGTTGCTGCAATCTGTGCTTTTCTTCAAGTAGGAATAGGTGCAGACCTTCTACGCCTAATCCTATAATTTTCCAGTCCTGTGATGTCAGATTGATAGTTGCACTGCTGCGGCTCTGTTTACTCACCCACTCTGATGGCCAAGCAAAATACTTAACCCCAAATTTCTCCCGAAGGCTGTGCCATCAGTGTGTGTGAATGAAAAACTAAGGCTCTATATAAATGCATGTCCATTTACCATAGCTAGCTAGCGATCCACCGTCGTACACAATAAACTGTGAATTCTCCAACTCTGTACACCCTGAGTGGTTTATTTTCTACCTCAATACCAGGACTATCCTCATGGTCTCTCCTCGACTCATCATCCTGCTCTGGCTTCACTGCTGTACCACTGCTGTAGTCCGAGGCTGGGTGCCTCTTCTCCGGCTCGCGGTTTTCTAGGCGCTTCTCTGTTGCTACAATGCTGTTCATAAAATACTCCACACTGGAGCTCCTGAACCTCAACCATCACATCATCATAGACTGCCTCAATGTCATAACATCAGACCCCTGCGTGGGTTGCAGTGAGTTTACTCGGACCATGCTATTCCATCTGTACTGTCGGACAGCTGCTCTGTCGCACAGCAACAATATCATCACAACAAACCAGACGTGTGCGTTGGCAATCTGAGGCCACTTGTCTATGTTGACCGTGTCGTTCCACCCACATCTGCCTCAGCGAGAATAAAGTCGTAATGTTACGAAAATAAAGTCATAATATTACGAGAAAAAAAGTCGTAATATTACGAGAATAAAGTCATAACTTTACGAGAAAAGAAGTCGTAATATTACGAGAATAAAGTCATAACTTTACGAGAAAAAAAGTTGTAATATTACGTGAATGAAGTAATAATATTACGAGAATAAACTCAGAATATTACGAGAAAAAAGTCCGAACTTTACGATAAAAAAGAAAATAACTTTTATAACGACTTTTCTTTCTCGTAAACCTTTGACTTTATTCTCGAAATCTCAGATTTTATTTTTTTTCCTCAATGTGGCCCTAATACTCCATCGTACTGTCATACCATAGACCTACAACAATGATAAATAAAAATGAAAACGTAAACAAAAAAACAGTTATTCATTTCCACAATTTTTTTTAAAAATCCACAGGGAGCCACTGGAGAGGAGCTAAAGAGACGCATGTGCTGACCCTCGCACTAAACCAAGCCACACCCTCGGGCTTTGTGTATATACAGAAGCCTTGTTTGGGTCGTGGTGGTGGGCTGGCTGTAATACATCGAGCTGACATTCTGGTCAAGGAACTCCCAATATGCAATGTCACCTCATTTGAGTGTGGGGCATTCCCTCCAGCTGGCTCCCCACAGCTCCAGGTGGTCCTCATTTACTGCTCCACAAAAATGTCCACTACCTTCATGTCTGAGCTATCTGAGCTCCTCACATCTGTCTGCTCCATGTCTCCATCTACACTCCTGCTTGGTGACTTCAACATCCACATGGACTCCAGCAGCTGCACATTCGCTACCAAATTCCTGTCACTGCTGGACTGTTTTAACATCACACAGCATGTTCATGGTCCCACCCATGCCAAAGGTCACACACTGGATCTGGTGTGTTCGACTGGCACATCACCCTCCCATCTGCAGCATCTGGACATCATTGTATCCGATCATCATGCCATCTACTTAACCTTTCCTGTCCCCCTGCCCAGGCGGGGCACTAAACATACCATCACGTTCAGGAACATTAGGTTAGTTAGTGCCCCAGCCCTGATTAACATGACAGTCACTCATATGACCTCAGATCCCTTCGACACTATGGTGGATGGCCTGGTCTCGCCCCTCTCAAAACCCAAACTTTCTCATTCTCCAGTCCTGCCCCCTGGTTCACCACCAAACTCTGTACCATGAAGGCCACTGGTCGCCAGCTGGAGAGGCTCTATGAAAGATCCGGCCTAATTGTTCACCTCAAGGCCTTCGAAGATCATGTGCAGACCTACAAAGAAGCTCTTTCCCGGACAAAAACCCAATACTACTCATTGGCACCCAACAACATCACCCTGAAAGCTGTTCTCCACCATCAACTGGTTCCTCCGCCCCCTCAATATCCCCCACCCCACAGGTCCACCCAACCTCTGCTCCAAGTTCCAGGACTTCTTCCGGGCCAGAGTGGACTCCATCCACCAGCAGCTTCTGACGCCTGGCCAGCCACAGGGTGATGCTATCTCCGCTGCATGCCCGCCTCAGTGCTGCCTTTCCTCCTTCTCCCCTGTGGATGCTCTTTATGTTGCTAAACTGGTCAACAAAGCCAAGGCCTCCGCCTGCTCTCTGGATCCCGTGCCCAAAGCCCTGGTCAAGGCATGCATTCCTACCCTGTGCCCCATCACGGTGGACATTACTAACTCCTCTCTCAAAATGGCCGCAGTCCCTTCTATTCTCAAAAAGCCAGGTCTGGACCCAGGTGACCTCTCAGCACTCCATTTAATTTGATTTCAGAGCAAATAAGTCTACTGCAACAACCAATTCTTTCCTTATTGAAAATATCAAAGCTAAAGTTGATAAGGGGGGAACGGACTTTGCGGTATTTCTCGACTTAAGAAAAGATTTTGACATTGACACAACCTTGAGTTATTAATCACAACATTCTTCTTACAAAATAGGCAAAGCATTTTTTTTTCTTCTGCTGCTTTATGCTTTATGCTACCTCAAAAACAGAAATCAGTGTGTAAGGATCAAGGATACGGTGTAACCCATTCCCAGTTGTAATGTCCCAGGGCTCTATCCTTGTCAAGGGTCAAAGTTCAAGGTTCTTTATTTGTCAGAAGTCAGTTCCAGCAAAGCAGTCATTGGCAATGGTGTATATGTATATATTTGTATACTGTATATATGACAGTGGAAATCGCACAAGTCTTATGGCCTGCTGACTGAAACTGTCCCTGAGCCTGGATGTGCGGGACCGGATGCTGCGGTACCGTCTCCCAGACGGCAGCAGGCAGAACAGTTTGTGGCAGGGGTGGTTGGGTTCTGTAATAATCCTGTTGGCCTTTTTCCTACACCGCTGGGTGTAGATGTCCTCCATGGATGGCAGAGGTGATGCAGCCGGTCAGGATACTCTTGATGGTGCACCTGTAGAAGTTGCAGAGTGTCCTGAAAGACTACCGCCCAGTAGAACTCACTTCCACCATCTGCTCCTCTTCAATTGATAAATCTCATTCGGTCACTACCCAAAGCTCATGTCCATAGGTGAGGGTCGGAAAATAGATATACTGGTAAATCGAGAGCTTTACCTTCCGGCTCAGCTCCCTTCACCACAATGGTCCGGTACAACGCCTGCATCACTATGGATGTTGCACCAAACCACCTGTCCATCTTACATTCCATTTAACCCTCACTGGTGAAAACGACCCTGAGTTACTTGAGTGTTAGTGTTTGACACCTTAATTTGTTTTTTTTGGGGAGATGCTTTATGAGTTATTATTAGAAAACATTAAAAAGAATTGTGTCAGGGCATATTTGCTTGATTGACACGTATGTCAGCCTTCCATTTCAGTTCCTTCCCTTTGCCAAAATTTGGATTTGACATCTGATGGCCATGTGTGGTTTCCCAGTCTTAAAAAATGTATATTATATACATGTAGATTGTCTATTAGATTTTTACATTAGGTTTTAAAGTATTCTGCTTTAACAACTAATGCCCAAAACAAAAAAGAAAACAGCAGTGGATGCAAGTCAGTAAAAGTTAAACTTCTCCTAGCTTTTCCAAATAATGAGTTGTGTTGTTGTTATGAAAATAATGTTTTTAGTTTGGTGAAATTCTCTGAAGTATCACAGAGAGAAATCCCCACAACTGACCCAATCCCCTGATAACTAATTTAGACACATTAAATATTCAAACCCTCACTAACATCATCATGTCTTCATTAAATATTAATCTAACTAATGCCTCCTGTGTGTGTTTATCAGTAATGTTAATGGAGATGGTATGGCAAAGTTGAACAAGTCAAGAGTACGTGTATGGAGCAAACTTTTATCTTCAATGTCTGTCCTAAAATGTTAACTTGAACCTTAAATGTCTGAACTCATACTCAGGTATGAAGTTGCATGTAGTTGTAAATCAATTTAAATATTGCTTCACATTTCAAGCTGCCCTTGACAAGACTTTTATGTAAAAACTCTTCTCCGAGCCTAAAGTGGGGCTGGAACAGATACCAAAATCTCTGTTGAATTTGTTGTTTATCCAGTTTAAAATAGTAGTATAAATAATTACATAATTATTAGATAAATACAGTTTTAAACAGAAGTAATTAACCTAGTGTACTTTATTATATTCAAATAAATTAAGTCATTGTAAATGTGTCCTTGTATCCCTTTATTATAGAAAAACACATTATTTCATCAATTTTCATTGTGCCCTAAAGTTAATGCACTCCTAAAATGTTCAACTTGGGAGCACATTTGCACATACTGTAAGCTTAGTGGCTCACTTTATTTTGTTTCTTCAATGAACTCTAAATTTGCACCACAGATCTTGGGTTTCTATATTAAGATAAGATTGATGAGACCTTTTTGAGTCTTTTTATACTTAATTTTCATACTTATTAGGTTCAAAATGAACATTGATAAATGCACACTTTTATGAAAAATTAGAAAATAAAAATAAAGCTGCAAGCAGCGATGAACGGGCCCTCGCCCCCTTGCACACGTCGGGGAACCCGCTGTCGTGCATTCCCATGAAAGTCGGACACTGCGCGCAACAGTTAGAGGGAATTTTCTGCATGGAGCGCATGGCGCTGTAAGTGACCTGTTGAGAACATGTGGGGCATCCTTTAAAGGCACTTCTATGAGGGTGGGTGGCAATATACAACCATTTCTTGTTGCCAGTAGGTGGCGTTATCACCATAACTCAATAATGGCACGTATATGTCTTCAGGCCAAGACTCTTATAAAACATGTAACGTTTGGGGCTGATTGGACAATGTATAGTCAATATACAACAACTTCCTGTTTCCTGTAGGTGGCGCTATGACTATCACTCATGATGGCACGTATATGTCTTCCGGCCTGGACTATTATCCAGCTTGTGAAATTTAGGGCAGATCGGACTATGTAAAGTCAAGTTACAACAGCCTCCTGTGTCATGTCGAAACATCAAAATTCGCCGAAACCACAAAAGCTTCGTAATTTAGCATCATGAAGGTGTTGAGATTCCGCTGCCCGACTTTGAAATGTATCTCTTGAATCCTCTAGGAGGAGTTTCGCAAAGTTCCATACCTGTAAAGTGATAAAATGGCGTCTACTCACATGACGTATGACATCATTGTTTGAGCGATCAAAAATTCTTTCATAATTTAGCGTCACATTAGTTTGAGGGTTATACTACCCAAATTTGACGCGAATCCGATAAACTCTCTAGGAGGAGTTCGTAAAAGTATGCATAAAATACATGAAAAACACACAAAATCACCCAATCACTACAGAACTTTGAATTTCGCGCCAGTTCTGATGCGTATTTCACTTTTCGTGAGTTTTCGTGCATCCTAAGTGCCTCAAAAATGCGATCTCGCAGCAGAAAAATAATAATCCTTAGAAAAACAATTACTATTACTACTACGATTACTACCTAAACATTGACCCCTGCCCTATTAACTGCAATGTGCTCACAGAAAACATCCACAGCTAACAACTGAGTGTTGAAATGACCCCTGAAATTTCTTGTACTGCAGATCCTCTAATGGCCAACGGACACTGGCTCAGAGAAAACTGTACTTTAATCAATCGAAAAATCCTTTTAATAATATCTTGAAATGCAAAATAAACATATTTCTCCCTCCAAAAAGGAAGGTGTCAATAGTTCATTTTACTTCTGCCAACAACTTTTTTAAAGTTTAGAGTCATTAGAGTCAGTTTGTTGTATTTTGGGACGTTTCCTTAATTGTCTTCTTGAGTAAGTAATCTTGAGTGTAACTATTGTTGTGGCAACGCTGTTTTTCAGTCACAGAGAGAAATCCCTCCCATCTGATTTAGTCTCCTGGTAACTCATTTGTACACATTAAATATTCAAACCCTTACTCATTAATGTTTTCAGTAAATATTGACATAATTAATGATTCCTGCGGGAGTTTATCAGGAATCTTCATGCAGAGGTTTTTGACGTGTACCTCTGTGGAGACAAAGTATGGCAAAGTTTAAGAAGTTAGAATAAGTAAAGTCCAAAGTAAATAGAAAAAAACTTGTTGGTTCAAAACTGTGCTTACCCATTTCAAGCTGCGCTTTACAAGATTTAAAAAAAATGAACATGTCTTCTCAATCTGAAATTGGGCTGCAACAAAGAGGAACATCTCTGCTTGTGCATTCTCTCTGTTTTACAACATGGTGCACAGTTAGGTACACTTAACACATCAATATAAAGTATATGTAATTAGTTGTAAATGGGGTACTTCATAGCATCTTATGCTAGCTAACATTAGATAGCTCCTTCATAGCTACATAGCTCCTTGCTAAACAGAGCAATGAGAATGAGAAGTGGCACCTCTATGTCTGAGGCCATGGTGCTCTGGAATACGGTGGATTGTGCCACTCGGTTTGAGAGTTGGAGTTCAACTATCTTAGTAAAATGGAGCATGACATTGAGAGGCGGTATAATGCAGGCGTTGTACCGGACCATCAGGGTGAAGAAGAAGTCGAGTCAGAATGGCAAAGCTCAGGATTTAGTTTTAGTTTTAAGTTCCAACTCTTACTTATGGTCATGATCTGTGGTAGTGACTGACATGAGTTTTATCCTCACTTGTAGAACACAGTGGCGTCTTCTGGGGACGCAACACTGGGGTTCAGGAGCCAGGACTTTGGAGAAGGAATGGTGATGATACCCACCCCTCTCCAGGGTGTTTGTTTCACAGTACCAGCCGTGTTCTAGTTTTGACCCCACAAGATCAGCTTGAGCTAGCCAGCCTATATTATACTTTGCGAGTACACAAGGGTCCACTAGGGTCCGTATGACGTACATTTCATCATCAGTGGGTGTACACGTGGGTTCTGTGTGGACGTCCGCCTTCCGGCAATTTGTTGTGGCCGTATGGACCTGTCCCTTCCCCTTGACTTATATTCCCGATTACTATGGTTTTCAGCATAATACTACAGAGCATACTTGATGCAGCAAACAGTTGTTGCCAATGTTGTGGGATTTGCTAAAAGCCACAACAACCAACAGATGTTTTTGCTGGTGAGTTTTGCTCTGACTAGGTCCCTAAAGAGCTATCACTCTATGCTCAGTAATGTGAGCTTGACAGACTTGTTGGAGGCTTGAAAGTTACCTTTCAGCAAAGGAAACAGCTCGAACATGTGTTTTTACAATACAAAACTGTGTGAACTTGCCTGAGCCGTTAAAGCTGTGATGTGCTTGGTCGTAGTGGGAGTAAATAGCACATTTACATACCCAATCATTAATGTAACAGGCATTCAGGCAAATACTACTGCTTTCATTAAGGGTGTAACGGTACACAAAAGTCATGGTTCAGTTTATACCCCAATTTAGGAGTCACAGTTTGGTGCGAGCTCGGCACATTGGAAAAAATACATTAGGATATTTTTATTAATTTATTTCGAACAGACAGTTGTGCAAGTGCAACACTTCTATTCTATTGTATTACACTATACGAACACTGAAAAAACACATTCCCAAAAGGCAACAGGTCACAAAAGGCAAACTTAAAAGCATCTCTCATGCAATGGAACTCAACATACAAATAAAACTTTAGTTAGTCCCACCATAACTATATTTAAACTTCCAAAGCACCCAAACATATATGTATTCTGTTCCGCCCCATTCTGCTCCCACTTCCACCGAGTACACATGAACCGTACTCCGGTCCACCTTTTCAAGTGGACTTGAGTACGGATTGACGAACCGTGCCCGATTACGGTTAATTATTAACATCCCTAGGGTCAAGTGTACTCGGACCCGTGAACCTGGGTCCCTGATGTGAAAGCACCCTTTCGGAATTGGCAGTGGAAATCTTTCTGTAAAGTGATATTAAAAATGACAGCCATGCTTAATACAAGCAAAAACAACAAATGAAAATAATACTACATCAGTATTCCACTAAGTTCGAGATAGATACTCTCCTATTGTCATGTCCACTATGGACATACACCACATGACCCGGGGCAGGGGTCAGCAACCTGCAGCTCTGGAGCCACATGTGTGCGTCTCTTTAGCTCCTCTCCAGTGGCTCCCTGTGGATTTATAAAAATGGAAACGAATAACTGTTTTTTGTTTACATTTTCATTTTTATTTATCATTGTTGTAGGTCTACGGTACGACGGTACGACGGAGTATTAGGGCCACATTGAGGAAAAAAAAAAAATCTGAGATTTCAAGAATAAAGTCATAATATTACGAGACTAAAGTAATTTCAAAGTTTTTTCTCGTAAAGTTATGACTTTATTCTTGTAATATTACGACTTTTTTCTCGTAAAGTTATGACTTTATTCTTGTAATATTACGACTTTTTTTCTCGTAAACTTATGACTTTATTCTGTAAATCTCAGATGTTTTTTCCCTCAATGTGGCCCTAATACTCCGTAGTACATTTGCTCTTTGGCCCTCACTGCATTAGACTTATATACTATATACTTAGACTATAAACTGTATTACCTTCATCACAATGATCAAATGTTGTTGTTTTTTTGCCTAAATTGGCTCTTTTGATAGTAAAGGTTGCTGACCCCTGGACTAGGGTATTGGAAAATAATGGAAGAGAAATTACCTATTCCTAAACTGTTAACCATGCGGACATGTGATGGTGTCACGTGAACTTGGTGTGACGACAGAGTTCATATACAGTATGTGAGGGTAGGCAAACGTTGCAGACCAGCTCTGCTCACAAGGAAACAAGCACAGGCTGCTGCTGCTAACTGTCTAGAGAGGGAAAATGTATGTGGATTATTTCTCATGTGAACTCAACGGGCATGTCTGCTGACTTTGGAGCTTCGTTGTTGTGGCAATACAAACTGGAAGAAATTCATTTTGTGTTAAATAGGTTAATGTCTTAAATACAAACTGGAAGAAATTAATTTTGTGTTCAATAGGTTAATGTCTTAAATACAAACTGGAAGAAATTAATTTTGTGTTCAATAGGTTAAAGTCTTAAATACAAACTGGAAGAAATTCATTTTGTGTTCAATAGGTTAATGTCTTAAATACAAACTGGAAGAAATTAATTTTGTGTTCAATAGGTTAATGTCTTAAATACAAACTGGAAGAAATTCATTTTGTGTTCAATAGGTTAATGTCTTAATTGCTTCTCAAAATGTTGTACGCAAATCAATCTCTGACCAACATCACTGCTGGAAAGCAGTATCAGGGGTTACTGGAAAGAGTGTTATTTTCCACTGTGACTACAGTACCATGCTGTGTGTTTCTCTTCATTAATGGAATCATGTTATTCACCTTGAGGAGTAAATTAGTGTTTCGTGAGACCTCCCGTTACATTCTTCTGTTTAACCTCCTTTTTGCAGATACTGTGCTGCTGGCACTGAGTCAGTTACTGTATCTAATATCTGCATCTAGAATAACACTAACATATCCTGTATGTGGTGTTCTCACCATGCTTGCTGATCTCACGAATGAAATCTCCCCTCTCACACTGGTGCTGATGTCTCTGGAGAGATATGTGGCTGTGTGCTACCCACTGAGGCACGCTACCATCATCACCATCAGAAACACAGCAGTGGCTATCATTGTGGTTTGGGCCTTCAGTTCACTAAATATCCTCACACGAGTTATTTTACTGTTAGATTTTCCATTTGAGGACATGGAGAGCCTGCAGATGAATGACTTTTGCTCCGACATAGCCATGTTTCTTGGGCCAATGTCTGATCATTATGACAAAGCGTACACCTGTTTTCTGTTTGTATCAGCTGGTGTGGCAATCACTTCCTCCTATATAGGTGTGATGATAGCAGCCAGGTCAGCCTCCACAGACAAAGCTTCAGCCCAGAGGGCTCGTAACACTCTGTTGCTGCATATGGTGCAGCTGGGCCTCAGTCTCTCTTCAACCATTTACAACCCCATCCTCATAGCTCTTTCGAGAATTGTTACGAGGATAGTATTTGTGCGCACCCAGAATGCTTTTTATGTGCTTATTTTCATCTTCCCCAGATGTCTGAGTTCTCTCATTTATGGCATAAGAGATCAGAACATCAGACCTGTCCTCGTGTACCATCTATGTTGTCGACTGAAACTCTCAGTCGCCCCGGCCAAGGCCGAGGTCTCACCCTAGACTTCATGAAATGAGTTGAGCTTTGTATTTTCTTGTAAATGTAGTGTACATATACGTACAGTGCTTGAAGTGGATAAGTGCCGGTACTCCCGTTATTCACATATTGATGTGTGTATCGGCTGGTTTCAGCAATCTCTGTCGACTTCATTCATTATTTCTTTAAGCATGTTAAACTGTGTCAGTCATAATTAGTTGTAATTTTATTGCTATATTATTATACTTGGGCTATGCATCTTCTATAGTAGGCCAATAATACTCCAATAATATTCACACTGGAACATTGTAGGGTTAAGGTGTAGTGTTTATACATAGTGTTAATACTTAAAGTGCTTTCCTGTGTTATTTGTAGTATCACTATAATATATTATAGTATGTCTACAGGCTTGAATCAACAGCAGACAAGCGGGTATACATACAGAGCTGAGGTGTTTGAGCTGTTCATCAGGTTTTATGAGTAGTGACCCAGTCAGAATGCTCCTATATATTATACAGACACACATTCTGAATTTATACAGTGAATAAAAGATACTGGAAGATATTGGGTTTGGAGGTTGTCCCCTAAGAAAATTTTAAGGTTTTTGAATTAAAGCTACGCGTTTTACATAATTTTGGACCATTATTATTACTAGTTAAATGATTATTATTTATCACAGCCTTCATCTGAACATTTAATTCTTCTGAAAATGTATTGCCCTGTAAAATCATATTCTATAAATCAGAAGAGCAGATGCAGAAAACTTTTAAATAATGTTTCATTAATTATATTTGTTCCCAAAAAATAAGTTACGACGAACATTTGTTTTATTTTACAAAAAGGACGTGAACATTGTATTGATAAATTACAGCACCTCGTTCTCACCCCCTCCACCGTGCCGTGTGTCAGCTCGTCCAGGTGCTCGCACTGATAATCTACCATAAACAATATAAATGATATATTATATGTGATATAAATGATCTGATTCTGATAAGATGATAAAACATGCATCCCATGAACGCCTTTGACTTCCCTCCCCTCTCTCCCCGCTGTTCTCCTGGAGTTTTAATTCCTCCGATTCCACATTTCTAAATCCATCCACCATATTTATTAGAAATAGTCGAGTGTCACTGCTGTTTGTGATCATTGGTTTTAAATTACGTACTTATTCCACATAAGTGTCAGTTGTGTCTTAACAGAGAGAGAGAGAGGAGCAGACAGACTACGCACAGAGACACACAGAGAGACAGATAAAATAACATAACACAGATTCAGTAAAGAAATAAAACAATAACAAAAGAGCCAGGGGTATATCACATATATCACATTATATTATAAAAGACAGATGTTAAGTATATTGATAGCATTTTTGTTAGTCAAATTAGAGAGCAGTTTCACGTGTTGCTCAACAAAATATGGCTTTTTATCGTTAAATTTATATTTATGAATAAAAGATTTTTGCCAACATATCAAAGCTATTATAAGAAAATATGTCTTCTTTTTTTCCAAACAAAACCAAATACCGCATTTTCCCATAATAATGTAAAAAATTAAAGATATGATCAGTGACAAATCCGTTTTTGTCATTGATCATATCCTTAAAGACTTTAAAGAGTTTCTTGGTGTGAGAACAAAACTGATTCTGAATATTCATCACAGAAAGAGCAGTTTGTATATGTCTTTTTTAAATTTCTGCATGTTGTGATTGGTAGGGTAATATTTATGAATAATATCTAAGGACACTTCTTTAACCTTATTCACGATTAGATATTTATGAGGAAACATCCAGACTTTCTTTCAATAGCCTATATATAATTTACAAACTGATTCTAATGTCCACCCTTTGGGCCCACCACCCGCAGGGATAGGCATCGGGGTCGGGTGCAGTGTGAGCTGGGCGGCAGTTAAAGGTGGGGATCTAGGCGTGCTGATCCTTGGCATTGCAGACTGGCTCTGGGTACGTGAAATGTCACCTCTCTGGCGGGGAAGGAACCGGAGCTGGTGTGGGAGGTGGAGTGATACCAGCTAGATATAGTTGGGCTTACCTCCATGCATAGCTCTGGTTCTGGAACCACACTCATGGAGAGGGGCTGGACTTTCGCCTTTTTCGGAGTTGCCTAGGGTGAGAGGCGCCGGGCGGGTGTGGGGATGCTCACAAGCCCCCGGCTGAGCACCGCTGTGAAGGAGTTCTCCCCAGAGAACCAGAGGGGTGGGGGGTGGAGGGGTGTAATTGGAAGGAACGGCCTTCCTGATCTGAACCCAAGTGGTGCTTTGTTGTTGGACTTCTGTGCTAGTCATGGATTGGCCATGACGAACACCATGTTCGAGCATAGGTTCCTCCGGAAGAGCTTCTCGTGCATCCCGGTGGAGGCTGGGGACATGGAATCCGAGTGGGCCATGCTCAGAGCCTCCATTGTGGAAGAGGCTGCTAGGAGTTGTGGTCAGAAGGTCATCGGCGCCTGTCGGGGCGGCAACCTAAGAACCCACCGGTGGACACCAGCAGTGAAGGGGGCCGTCAAGCCGAAGAAGGCCCGGGGTCCCCGGAAACAGCTGATGGATACCGGTTGACCAGAAGGGCTGCAGCTGCGGCGGCCGTCAAAGCAAAAACCCAGGTGTGGGAGGAATTCTGGGGAGACCATCGAGAAGGACTTTGGGTTGACCTCAAAGAAGTTCTGGCAAAGTTCCGGGGTCGTTGTTACGAGCTATTCGGTCCTTGTATAACCAAAGTGAGAGCTGTGTCCGTATACTCGGCACAAAGTTAAACATGTTTCCAGGGGGTGTTGGCCTCCGCCAGGGTTGTCTCTTGTCTTAGTTTTCTTTGTGGGGTGGCCGGGCTCAGCCTTAGAGATAGAGATAACGTTATCATTCACTTCGACCAACGGTGCAACTTCATTACTCATTACTCCGTGATGAGGACCCGTCCTTTATGTAGATATAACACGATTCTTAGTTTCACGTGATTATACAGTATGAAAACGGTGGTCGGGCTCCACATACATTTCAGATCTTTTAGCTGAAGACCGCTGGGAGCTGACGATCAAATGTTGGAAGTGTCTCAAGGTTGAGGCTAAAGATAAAGGCGGATTAAGCTTGTACTGTTTTAGTTCAGCTTATTGATGCCATATTTGAAAAAGCTTTTAAAAACCCACCTTTTCAGTCTTTATGTTTGGTAATTCGCTAAAATTCTTGTTGTATTGTATTGGTGTGAAGCACCTTGTAACTTTGGTTTATAAAGTTTACTTACTTGTGTACTACGTTTAAACTGTGTAAAACACGATCACATGCCCCAGGGTATTGGGAAATAATAGGGCAGAGATTACATTACCTATTACTACTCTGTTAACCATGCTGACATGTGATGGGGTCACGTGAACATGGTTTAGGGCAGGGCAAAGCTGATATACACAGTTTGAGGGCAGGTAACACCTGCAGACCAGTTCTGCTTACATGGAAACAAGCACAGACCTGGATGATGTGACTCAACGGGCATCTGTGCTTAAAGGATGTTGGATTTTTATTGTTTGATGGTTTTACTGTTTTTAATTCATTTTTGTTCTTGTAAAGCACTTTGTGAATTGTGTTCTATGAAAGGTCCTATACTAAATACACTTGTTATTAATATTATTACAATGACATCAACAGGATAAATTTCTCATGTCTTAAATGCTTCTCTGAAATGTCACACGCAACTCAATCTCAGACCAACATCACTGCTGGACAGCAGTATCAAGGCTTACTGGAAAGAGTCTTATTTTCCACTCTGACTACAGTACCATGCTGTGTGTTTCTTTTCATTAATGGGACCATGTTATTCACCTTGAGGAGTAAATTGGTGTTTCGTGAGACCTCCCGTTACATTCTTCTGTTTAACCTCCTTTTTGCAGACACTGTACAGATGGCACTGAGTCAGTTACTGTACCTCCTGGCTGCTTGTAGAGTAAAACTGACATATCCTGTATGTGGCGTTCTCGTCATGTTAGCCAGTCTCACAATAGTAATCTCCCCTCTCACACTGGTGCTGATGTCTCTGGAGAGATATGTGGCTGTGTGCTACCCACTGAGGCACGCTACCATCATCACCATGAGAAACACAGCAGTGGCTATCACTGTGGTTTGGTCCTTCAGTTCACTACATGTCCTCACACAAGTTATTTTACTGTTAGATTTTCCATTTGATAACCTGGAGAGCCTGCAGATGGAAAAGTATTGTGTCAAACAAAACATACTTCTTGGCCCAATTTCTGGTCTTTATGATAAAGCCTACACTTATTTTCTGTTTGTATCAGCTGGTTTAGCAGTCATTTCTTCCTATATAGGTGTGATGATAGCAGCCAGGTCAGCCTCCACAAACAAAGCTTCAGCCCAGAAGGCTCGTAATACTCTGCTGCTGCATCTGGTGCAGCTGGGCCTCAGTCTCTTGTCAACTATACACCACTCTTTCCTTGTAGCCATGTCAAAAATTGTTACGAGGATCGTGTTTGTGCGCATCCAGATTGTTTTTTATGTGCTTATTTTCATTTTCCCCAGATGTCTAAGTTCTCTCATTTATGGCATAAGAGATCAGAACATCAGATCTGTCCTCGTGTACCATCTATGTTGTCGACTGAAACTCTCAGTCGCCCCGGCCAAGGCCAAGGTCTCACCCTAGACTTCATGAAATGAGTTGAGCTTTGTATTTTCTTGTAAATGTAGTTTGTGTATATATATATCATCATATGTCTCACCTTAGCATACATGGAATGAACTCTATATGTTTGATGTTTGTTAAACTCATGCTGTCATCTGACTGGCCTTCATAACTCAGCATATGCAGCATTCACAAGAAACAAATTCAAAATTAATTTTGCTAATGAATACTTAGCATAACGATGTTCAACTGTAGTTTTGTCAGTATTTCTTAAAATCCACCTAAAGAGGCATGTCAAAATTATCATTCTGTCAACCAACGAAAGCTGCTCAAGTTGTTATCATTTCACTGTTTTAAATTGTATCCTAAAATGTATGGTGTATTTGCAACTTCTCATCATTCCAGGGCAAATTCCTCCAGAGCTGTCAATCCATTAAAATATTTAATCGTACATTTTCTATCCGTTCAAGATGTACCTTAAAGGGAGATTTGTCACGTATTTAATACTCTTATCAACATGGGATTGGACAAATATGCTGCTTTATGCAAATGTATGTATATTTTTAGTATTTGAAATCAATTAACAACAGAAAACAATTATAAATATTGTCCATAAACCCTCACAGGTACTGCATTTAGCATAAAAAATATGCTCAAATCAATGACAGTTTCTTGGTGTGAGAACAAAACTGATTGTAAATATTGATCACAGAAAGAGCAGTTTGTGTATGTCTTTTTTTAAATTTCTGCATGTTGTGATTGGCAGGGTCATTTTATTTATTTAGTTTATTAAGATCCCCATTAGCTACAGCATTGCAGCAGCTATTCTTCCTGGGGTTCACAAACACACTGAAAATGTGACAGTGTGAGAATAAACAGGACAAGACAAAAACACACACACACATAATAATATAACATAACATTACAGAATAAAACAGCACAAGACTGAAACACAGACTCAGACAAGACAAGCTCCTAACAATCAGAAAAGAAAGTATAGTTCTGCTTGGGAACTTCAACGGTCACATGGGCAAAGATGGAGAAACCTGGAGTGGGGTGATTGGGAGGAATGGCCTGTCTGATCTTTGTTGTTGAACTTCTGTGGTAGTCATGGATTGGCCATAACGAACACCATGTTCAAGCATAGGGTGGTTCTTAAGTGTACTTGGTGTTTGACCATTTTGAAGAACTCCTGAACCCGACCAACACGTCCTCCGTAGAGGACGTAGAGACCGAGCTTGAAGACTCGGGGGAAGGCTTGTCCATATCCTTGGAGGAGGTCGCTGAGGTAGTCAAAAAGCTCCTCAGCGGTAAGGCACCAGGGGTAGATGAGATTCGCCCTGAGATGCTTAAGGTTGAGGACATTGTTGAACTGTCTTGGTTGACTTGCCTCTTCAGTGTCGTGTGGAGTTCGGGGTCAGTACCTGTGGAATGACAGACCGGGGTGGTGGTTCCCATTTTTAAAAAGGCGGTTGGAGGGTGTGCTCAGATTATCTGGGTATCACACTGCTCAGCCTCCCCGAGAAAGTTCATTCTAGGATGCTGGAAAGGAGGCTCCAACCGATTGTCGAACCTCAGATCCAGGAGGAGTAATGTGGATTCCGTCCTGGCCGGGGAACAGTGGACCAGCTCTTTACCCTTGCGGGGCTCATGGATGGGTTATGGGAGTTTGCTCATCCAGTCTACATGTGTTTTGTGGACTTGGAGAAGGCTTACGACCGTGTCGTTTTATTTATTTATTTATTGATACCCTCACTGTAAGGTTTATCAATGCAACAATGATGGTTAATGTATAAATGCACTCTTATTCAATGGAAATAAACACGGTTACTTTAAGGGTCACAGGTCTTATCCAGCCCGTGTATTGATTTTAAATTAAACTACTGTCGTCATTTTCATCTTCACTATCATCATACTTTATCATATACAGCAGGAAGTTCCATTATTTCTTATTTATATTTATGGTTTGGGACATCTGAATCCGTGTATGAGTCCAACCCTCTGGAGGTCGCGTCATCACTCATTGATCAGCTGTTAGGACACGGATCAGGCTCCGGTGTTTCTCCACGGTAGGGGTCGGTCGGCCACTCACTCTGCCCGGAAGATTCAACTCGGCGGGTGAATGACGCCCGGTGTGGAAGGATCACCGTTGCAACTCTCCTAGCGCATTTCCTCCGTGCGCTGCGCGGACCCATGTGCGGACCCATGCGCGGACCTCGCCGCTTTCCAGATCCTGTTTCGACTGCATTTTCACAATAACAGTGGGGGGGTGGGGGTATGAAATGATAAGTTGAAAGGTGTTTTAATGATACCAATACATTTATTTATCATGAAAATACATTTAACATGTACTGTCAGTGATATAACTCAAAAAGTAAAGTGTTGTTCTTGATCCCATTTAAGGGTCAACCATAAACCTTTGCATGGGCCCCCCCCCTGACCTTGGGCCCGGGGACAGCTGTACCCTTTGCCCCCGCCTGACGGCGGGCCTGTCTGTTGGCTTCATCAAACCGTGACCTTCAGCACGCACTGGGGCGGTTTGCAGCCGAGTGTGAAGCAGTCGGGATGAGAATCAGTACCTCCAAGTCTGAGGGAGTTCAAGTATCTCCGGGTCTTGTTCACGAGTGAGGGTAAAATGGAGCGGGTCAGGCGGTTCGGTGCAGCGTCTGCAGTTATGCGGGCGCTGTACCGGACCGTTGTGGTGAAGAGGGAGCTGAGCTATAAGGCAAAGCTCTCGATTTCCCGGTCCATCTACGTTCCAACCCTCACTTATGTTCATGAGCTTTTGGTAGTAACCGAAAGAATGAGATGGCGGACACAGGCGGCCGAAATGAGCATCCTTTGTAGGGTGGCTGGGCTCAGCCTTAGAGATCGGAGTAGAGACGCTACTCCTTCACGTCGAAAGGGGACAGCTGAGGTGTGTTGGGGACGCAGATAGGAGCTTTGTCTTTTACGGTCGCTAGAGGTCGCCGTTGTGTTCTTTTATACCTTCTTTCGGTGATCTATCATGTGAATAGATGATAAAACCTACTAGTGGGTGTAGTATACAGTTACCAGACGTCCCGGTTTTTCCGGGACAGTCCCGGTTTCAAGCTGACGTGTCCCGAGTCCTGACACATATCTGTAAAACACTCAAATGTCCCGGTTTTCAACAGTCACTAACAGATTGTCCCGGTTTTCACCACAATTAAAATAATAATATTATACTGACATAGATGTTTATCATGTCCGACTCATTAATTAATGTGTGTGCATGAGATAAGTATATAGAGAGCCAGCACAGCGCACCACTGCAGTCTCTGTAGAAAGTGGTTTTGCGCGCGGTCAAGCCAACATTACGCATGGACACAACAGATATCCGCTGGTTACTTATAGTGTAGTTTTGAACCACAGAACCCTCCGTACTTATGTGCACATCAAACGTGTCGTTTTGATTAATTATTCTACACAGTTCCCTCTGCGAATCAAGAGGCATTTCACTACGCTTATAACTCCCTCAGGGATTGTCCATTCTGTCTTTCACCGGTGTCTCCACCAGTGGACAGCCGGTGTCTCCTGGACAAACTGTCCTCTGAGCTCCACAATTTTCAATTTAGCCAGAGACAAAACAAGTTGAAAAATAATGTACGTAGGCCCAGACAATAATACATTTCCTCTGAGGGAAACTCTCTAAAGGACTCCCAAACTGTCAGTGCGTCATGACGGAGATAGTCCTGTGATTAAAGGGGGTGAAAGTAGTGAATGTCATAAGTCATGATTGTCACAGCTTCTAACGCATCCACCTATAATAATACCTTCTTTCTGATCCCACTCCGTTTTCAAATGCGCCACAGGTGCGCCAAGTTAGCCATCCTGATGAAAACGCCTATAGTGTGTGCATATTAGCGCGTGGATGTGCGCGTGCGTGAACGTGCGGTACACTTAAGTGTCCCCGTTTTGGGGGTTTGAAAATATGGTCGACCTAGTGTAGTAGGCATCTATTGGCCCACATCTATGGGGCTTATAGCCACTGATAACGCCTATTTAATGGCCTGACAACAATCTAATCAGCTGTTGAGGGGCACGATAGAAATAAAGTTTACTTACTTGTGTATTAAGTTTAAACTATGTAAGACACGATCACATGGACAGGGGTATTGGGAAATAATAGGGCAGAGATTACATTACTTATTACTACTCTGTTAACCATGCTGACATGTGATGGGGTCACGTGAACATGGTTTAGGGCAGGGCAAAGCTGATATACAGTTTGAGGGCAGGTAACACCTGCAGACCAGTTCTGCTTACATGGAAACAAGCACAGACCTGGATGATGTGACTCAACGGGCATCTGTGCTTAAAGGATGTTGGATTTTCATTGTTCTCACAATACAAACAGGAAAAGATTTATTTATTACAATTTGTTTATTGTTTGATGGTTTTACTGTTTTTAATTAATTTTTGTTCTTGTAAAGCACTTTGTGAATTGTGTTCTATGAAAGGTCCTATACTAAATACACTTGTTATTAATATTATTACAATGACATCAACAGGATAAATTTCTCATGTCTTAAATGCTTCTCTGAAATGTCACACGCAACTCAATCTCAGACCAACATCACTGCTGGACAGCAGTATCAAGGCTTACTGGAAGGAGTGTTATTTTCCACTGTGACTACAGTACCATGCTGTGTGTTTCTCTTCATTAATGGGGTCATGTTATTCACCTTGAGGAATAAATTGGTGTTTCGTGAGACCTCCCGTTACATTCTTCTGTTTAACCTCCTTTTTGCAGACACTGTACAGATGGCATTGAGTCAGTTACTGTACCTACTGGCTGCTTGTAGAGTAAAACTGACATATCCTGTATGTGGCGTTCTCGTCATGTTGGCCAATCTCACAATAGTAATCTCCCCTCTCACACTGGTGCTGATGTCTCTGGAGAGATATGTGGCTGTGTGCTACCCACTGAGGCACGCTACCATCATCACCATGAGAAACACAGCAGTGGCTATCACTGTGGTTTGGTCCTTCAGTTCACTACATGTCCTCACACAAGTTATTTTACTGTTAGATTTTCCATTTGATAACCTGGAGAGCCTGCAGATGGAAAAGTATTGTGGCAAACTAAACATACTTCTTGGCCCAATTTCTGGTCTTTATGATAAAGCCTACACTTATTTTCTGTTTGTATCAGCTGGTTTAGCAGTCATTTCTTCCTATATAGGTGTGATGATAGCAGCCAGGTCAGCCTCCACAAACAAAGCTTCAGCCCAGAAGGCTCGTAATACTCTGCTGCTGCATCTGGTGCAGCTGGGCCTCAGTCTCTTGTCAACTCTATACCTCTCTTTCCTTGTAGCCATGTCAAACATTGTGACGAGGATAGTGTTTGTGCGCATTCACATTGTTTTTTATGTGCTTATTTTCATCTTCCCCAGATGTCTGAGTTCTCTCATTTATGGCATAAGAGATCAGAACATCAGATCTGTCCTCGTGTACCATCTATGTTGTCGACTGAAACTCTCAGTCGCCCCGGCCAAGGCCAAGGTCTCACCCTAGACTTCATGAAATGAGTTGAGCTTTGTATTTTCTTGTAAATGTAGTGTGTGTATATATATTATCATATGACTCACCTTAGCATACATGGAATGAACTCTATATGTTTGATGTTTGTTAAACTCATGCTGTCATCTGACTGGCCTTCATAACTCAGCATATGCAGCATTCACAAGAAACAAATTCAAAACTAATTTTGCTAAAGAATACTTAGCATAACGATGTTCAACTGTAGTTTTGTCCGTATTTCTTAAAATCCACCTAAAGAGGCATGTCAAAATTATCATTCTGTCAACCAACGAAAACTGCTCAAGTTGTTATCATTTCACTGTTTTAAATAGTATCCTAAAATGTATGGTGTATTTGCAACTTTCATCATTCCAGGGCAAATTCCTCCAGAGCTGTCAATCCATTAAAATATTTAATCGTACATTTTCTATCCTTTCAAGATATACCTTAAAGGGAGATTTGTCACGTATTTAATACTCTTATCAACATGGGATTGGACAAATATGCTGCTTTATGCAAATGTATGTATATTTTTAGTATTTGAAATCAATTAACAACAGAAAACAATTATAAATATTGTCCATAAACCCTCACAGGTACTGCATTTAGCATAAAAAATATGCTCAAATCAATGACAGAGTTTCTTGGTGTGAGAACAAAACTGATTGTAAATATTGATCACAGAAAGAGCAGTTTGTGTATGTCTTTTTTTAAATTTCTGCATGTTGTGATTGGCAGGGTCATTTTATTTATTTAGTTTATTAAGATCCCCATTAGCTACAGCATTGCAGCAGCTATTCTTCCTGGGGTTCACAAACACACTGAAAATGTGACATTGTGAGAATAAACAGGACAAGACAAAAACACACACACAGAATAATATAACATAACATTACAGAATAAAACAGCACAAGACTGAAACACAGACTCAGACAAGACAAGCTCCTAACAATTAGAAAAGAAAGTATAGGTCTGCTTGGGAACATCAACGGTCACATGGGCAAAGATGGAGAAACCTGGAGTGGGGTGATTGGGAGGAATGGCCTGTCTGATCTTTGTTGTTGAACTTCTGTGGTAGTCATGGATTGGCCATAACGAACACCATGTTCAAGCATAGGGTGGTTCTTAAGTGTACTTAGTGTTTGACCACAAAGTCAATGATGACTGACTTTGTGGTCGAGCATTTTGAAGAACTCCTGAACCCGACCAACACGTCCTCCGTAGAGGACGTAGAGACCGAGATTGAAGACTCGGGGGAAGGCTTGTCCATATCCTTGGAAGAGGTCGCTGAGTTAGTCAAAAAGCTCCTCAGCGGTAAGGCACCAGGGGTAGATGAGATTCGCCCTGAGATGCTTAAGGTTGAGGACATTGTTGAACTGTCTTGGTTGACTTGCCTCTTCAGTGTCGTGTGGAGTTCGGGGTCAGTACCTGTGGAATGACAGACCGGGGTGGTGGTTCCCATTTTTAAAAAGGCGGTTGGAGGGTGTGCTCAGATTATCTGGGTATCACACTGCTCAGCCTCCCCGAGAAAGTTCATTTTAGGATGCTGGAAAGGAGGCTCCAACCGATTGTCGAACCTCAGATCCAGGAGGAGTAATGTGGATTCCGTCCTGGCCGGGGAACAGTGGACCAGCTCTTTACCCTTGCGGGGCTCATGGATGGGTCATGGGAGTTTGCTCATCCAGTCTACATGTGTTTTGTAGACTTGGAGAAGGCTTACGACCGTGTCGTTTTATTTATTTATTTATTGATACCCTCACTGTAAGGTTTATCAATGCAACAATAATAATTAATGTATAAATGCACTCTTATTCAATGGAAATAAACACGGTTGCTTTAAGGGTCACAGGTCTTATCCAGCCCGTGTATTGATTTTAAATTAAACTACTTATAAAATGAACCGATTGCAAAAAGAACTCTGAAATAACAAAATAGGTCAATCACTTGACTCAAATCATGTGAATCTAGTTAATCAATAATTCATATGTCTTCATTTTCATCTTCACTATCATCATACTTTATCATATACAGCAGGAAGTTCCATTATTTCTTATTTATATTTATGATTTGGGACATCTGAATCCGTGTAGGAGTCCAACCCTCTGGAGGTCACGTCATCTCTCATTGATCAGCTGTTAGGACACGGATCAGGCTCCGGTGTTTCTCCACGGTAGGGGTCGGTCGGCCACTAAGTCTGCCCGGAAGATTCAACTCGGCGGGTGAATGACGCCCGCTTGCCCGGTGTGGAAGGATCCCCGTTGCAACTCTTCTGGCGCATTTCCTCCGTGCACTGCGCGGACCCATGCGCGGACCTCGCCGCTTTCCGGATCCAGTTTCGACCGCACCATTTTCACAATAACAGTTGGGGGGTGGGGGTATGAGATGATAAGTTGAAAGGTGTTTTAATGATAACGCCTATTTCATGGCCTGACAACAGTCTAATCAGCTGTTGAGAGGCACTATAGAATTAAGTTTACTTACTTGTGTACTAAGTTTAAACTATGTAAGACACGATCACATGGACAGGGGTATTGGGAAATAATAGGGCAGAGATTACATTACCTATTACTACTCTGTTAACCATGCTGACATGTGATGGGGTCACGTGAACATGGTTTAGGGCAGGGCAAAGCTGATATACAGTCTGAGGGCAGGTAACACCTGCAGACCAGTTCTGCTTACATGGAAACAAGCACAGACCTGGATGATGTGACTCAACGGGCATCTGTGCTTAAAGGATGTTGGATTTTCATTGTTCTCACAATACAAACAGGAAAAGATTTATTTATTACAATTTGTTTATTGTTTGATGGTTTTACTGTTTTTAATTCATTTTTGTTCTTGTAAAGCACTTTGTGAATTGTGTTCTATGAAAGGTCCTATACTAAATACACTCGTTATTAATATTATTACAATGACATCAACAGGATAAATTTTTCATGTCTTAAATGCTTCTCTGAAATGTCACACGCAACTCAATCTCAGACCAACATCACTGCTGGACAGCAGTATCAAGGCTTACTGGAAAGAGTGTTATTTTCCGCTCTGACTACAGTACCATGCTGTGTGTTTCTCTTCATTAATGGGGTCATGTTATTCACCTTGAGGAGTAAATTGGTGTTTCGTGAGACCTCCCGTTACATTCTTCTGTTTAACCTCCTTTTTGCAGATACTGTACAGATGGCACTGAGTCAGTTACTGTACCTCCTGGCTGTTTATAGAGTAAAACTGACATATCCTGTATGTGGCGTTATCATCATGTTAACCAGTCTCACAAACATAATCTCCCCTCTCACACTGGTGGTGATGTCTCTGGAGAGATATGTGGCTGTGTGCTACCCACTGAGGCACGCTACCATCATCACCATCAGAAACACAGCAGTGGCTATCATTGTGGTTTGGTCCTTTAGTTAGATTTTCCATTTGACAACCTGGAGAGCCTGCAGATGGAAAAGTATTGTACCAAACTAAACATACTTCTTGGCCCAATTTCTGGTCTTTATGATAAAGCCTACACTTATTTTCTGTTTGTATCAGCTGGTTTAGCAGTCATTTCTTCCTATATAGGTGTGATGATAGCAGCCAGGTCAGCCTCCACAAACAAAGCTTCAGCCCAGAAGGCTCGTAATACTCTGCTGCTGCATCTGGTGCAGCTGGGCCTCAGTCTCTTGTCAACTATACACCACTCTTTCCTTGTTGCCATGTCAAACATTGTGACGAGGATAGTGTTTGTGCGCATCCAGATTGTTTTTTACGTGCTTATTTTCATCTTCCCCAGATGTCTGAGTTCTCTCATTTATGGCATAAGAGATCAGAACATCAGATCTGTCCTCGTGTACCATCTATGTTGTCGACTGAAACTCTCAGTCGCCCCGGCCAAGGCCAAGGTCTCACCCTAGACTTCATGAAATGAGTTGAGCTTTGTATTTTCCTGTAAATGTAGTGTGTGTATATATATATCATCATATGTCTCACCTTAGCATACATGGAATGAACTCTATATGTTTGATGTTTGTTAAACTCATGCTGTCATCTGACTGGCCTTCATAACTCAGCATATGCTGCATTCACAAGAAACAAATTCAAAACTAATTTTTCTAATGAATACTTAGCATAACGATGTTCAACTGTAGTTTTGTCAGTATTTCTTAAAATCCACCTAAAGAGGTATGTCAACATTATCATTCTGTCAACCAACGAAAGCTGCTCAAGTTGTTATCATTTCACTGTTTTAAATTGTATCCTAAAATGTATGGTGTATTTGCAACTTCTCATCATTCCAGGGCAAATTCCTCCAGAGCTGTCAATCCATTAAAATATTTAATCGTACATTTTCTATCCTTTCAAGATGTACCTTAAAGGGAGATTTGTCACGTATTTAATACTCTTATCAACATGGGATTGGATAAATATGCTGCTTTATGCAAATGTATGTATATATTTAGTATTTGAAATCAATTAAGAACAGAAAACAATTATAAATATTGTCCATAAACCCTCACAGGTACTGCATTTAGCATAAAAAATATGCTCAAATCAATGACAGAGTTTCTTGGTGTGAGAACAAAACTGATTGTAAATATTGATCACAGAAAGAGCAGTTTGTGTATGTCTTTTTTTAAATTTCTGCATGTTGTGATTGGCAGGATCATTTTATTTATTTAGTTTATTAACATCCCCATTAGCTACAGCATTGCAGCAGCTATTCTTCCTGGGGTTCACAAACACACTGAAAATGTGACAGTGTGAGAATAAACAGGACAAGACAAAAACACACAAACACAGAATAATATAACATAACATTACAGAATAAAACAGCACAAGACTGAAACACAGACTCAGACAAGACAAGCTCCTAACAATCAGAAAAGAAAGTATAGTTCTGCTTGGGAACTTCAACGGTCACATGGGCAAAGATGGAGAAACCTGGAGTGGGGTGATTGGGAGGAATGGCCTGTCTGATCTTTGTTGTTGAACTTCTGTGGTAGTCATGGATTGGCCATAACGAACACCATGTTCAAGCATAGGGTGGTTCTTAAGTGTACTTGGTGTTTGACCATTTTGAAGAACTCCTGAACCCGACCAACACGTCCTCCGTAGAGGACGTAGAGACCGAGCTTGAAGACTCGGGGGAAGGCTTGTCCATATCCTTGGAGGAGGTCGCTGAGGTAGTCAAAAAGCTCCTCAGCTGTAAGGCACCAGGGGTAGATGAGATTCACCCTGAGATGCTTAAGGTTGAGGACATTGTTCTTCTTGGTTAACTTGCCTCTTCAGTGTCGTGTAGAGTTCGGGGTCAGTACCTGTGGAATGACAGACCGGGGTGGTGGTTCCCATTTTTAAAAAGGCGGTTGGAGGGTGTGCTCAGATTATCTGGGTATCACACTGCTCAGCCTCCCCGAGAAAGTTCATTCTAGGATGCTGGAAAGGAGGCTCCAACCGATTGTCGAACCTCAGATCCAGGAGGAGTAATGTGGATTCCGTCCTGGCCGGGGAACAGTGGACCAGCTCTTTACCCTTGCGGGGCTCATGGATGGGTCATGGGAGTTTGCTCATCCAGTCTACATGTGTTTTGTAGACTTGGAGAAGGCTTACGACCGTGTCGTTTTATTTATTTATTTATTGATACCCTCACTGTAAGGTTTATCAATGCAACAATAATAATTAATGTATAAATGCACTCTTATTCAATGGAAATAAACACGGTTGCTTTAAGGGTCACAGGTCTTATCCAGCCCGTGTATTGATTTTAAATTAAACTACTTATAAAATGAACCGATTGCAAAAAGAACTCTGAAATAACAAAATAGGTCAATCACTTGACTCAAATCATGTGAATCTAGTTAATCAATAATTCATATTTGTCTTCATTTTCATCTTCACTATCATCATACTTTATCATATACAGCAGGAAGTTCCATTATTTCTTATTTATATTTATGATTTGGGACATCTGAATCCGTGTAGGAGTCCAACCCTCTGGAGGTCACGTCATCTCTCATTGATCAGCTGTTAGGACACGGATCAGGCTCCGGTGTTTCTCCACGGTAGGGGTCGGTCGGCCACTCAGTCTGCCCGGAAGATTCAACTCGGCGGGTGAATGACGCCCGCTTGCCCGGTGTGGAAGGATCCCCGTTGCAAATCTCCTGGCGCATTTCCTACGTGCACTGCGCGGACCCATGTGCGGACCTCGCCTCTTTCCGGATCCAGTTTCGACCGCACCATTTTCACAATAACAGTTGGGGGGTGGGGGTATGAGATGATAAGTTGAAAGGTGTTTTAATGATAACGCCTATTTCATGGCCTGACAACAGTCTAATCAGCTGTTGAGGGGCACGATAGAAATAAAGTTTACTTACTTGTGTACTAAGTTTAAACTATGTAAGAAACGATCACATGGACAGGGGTATTGGGAAATAATAGGGCAGAGATTACATTACCTATTACTACTCTGTTAACCATGCTGACATGTGATGGGGTCACGTGAACATGGTTTAGGGCAGGGCAAAGCTGATATACAGTTTGAGGGCAGGTAACACCTGCAGACCAGTTCTGCTTGCATGGAAACAAACACAGACCTGGATGATGTGACTCAACGGGCATCTGTGCTTAAAGGATGTTGGATTTTCATTGTTCTCACAATACAAACAGGAAAAGATTTATTTATTACAATTTGTTTATTGTTTGATGGTTTTACTGTTTTTAATTCATTTTTGTTCTTGTAAAGCACTTTGTGAATTGTGTTCTATGAAAGGTCCTATACTAAATACACTTGTTATTAATATTATTACAATGACATCAACAGGATAAATTTCTCATGTCTTAAATGCTTCTCTGAAATGTCACACACAACTCAATCTCAGACCAACATCACTGCTGGACAGCAGTATCAAGGCTTACTGGAAAGAGTGTTATTTTCCGCTGTGACTACAGTACCATGCTGTGTGTTTCTCTTCATTAATTGGACCATGTTATTCACCTTGAGGAATAAATTGGTGTTTCGTGAGACCTCCCGTTACATTCTTCTGTTTAACCTCCTTTTTGCAGACACTGTACAGATGGCACTGAGTCAGTTACTGTACCTCCTGGCTGCTTATAGAGTAAAACTGACATATCCTGTATGTGGCGTTCTCGTCATGTTGGCCTATCTCACAATAGTAATCTCCCCTCTCACACTGGTGGTGATGTCTCTGGAGAGATATGTGGCTGTGTGCTACCCACTGAGGCACGCTACCATCATCACCATCAGAAACACAGCAGTGGCTATCATTGTGGTTTGGTCCTTCAGTTCACTACATGTCCTCACACAAGTTATTTTACTGTTAGATTTTCCATATGACAACCTGGAGAGCCTGCAGATGGAAAAGTATTGTGCCAAACTAAACATACTTCTTGGCCCAATTTCTGGTCTTTATGATAAAGCCTACACTTATTTTCTGTTTGTATCAGCTGGTTTAGCAGTCATTTCTTCCTATATAGGTGTGATGATAGCAGCCAGGTCAGCCTCCACAAACAAAGCTTCAGCCCAGAAGGCTCGTAATACTCTGCTGCTGCATCTGGTGCAGCTGGGCCTCAGTCTCTTGTCAACTATACACCACTCTTTCCTTGTAGCCATGTCAAAAATTGTTACGAGGATCGTGTTTGTGCGCATCCAGATTGTTTTTTATGTGCTTATTTTCATCTTCCCCAGATGTCTGAGTTCTCTCATTTATGGCATAAGAGATCAGAACATCAGACCTGTCCTCGTGTACCATCTATGTTGTCGACTGAAACTCTCAGTCGCCCCGGCCAAGGCCAAGGTCTCACCCTAGATTTCATGAAATGAGTTGAGCTTTGTATTTTCCTGTAAATGTAGTGTGTGTATATATATTATCATATGTCTCACCTTAGCATACATGGAATGAACTCTATATGTTTGATGTTTGTTAAACTCATGCTGTCATCTGACTGGCCTTCATAACTCAGCATATGCTGCATTCACAAGAAACAAATTCAAAACTAATTTTGCTAAAGAATACTTAGCATAACGATGTTCAACTGTAGTTTTGTCAGTATTTCTTAAAATCCACCTAAAGAGGCATGTCAAAATTATCATTCTGACAACCAATGAAAGCTGCTCAAGTTGTTATCATTTCACTGTTTTAAATAGTATCCTAAAATGTATGGTGTATTTGCATCTTTCATCATTCCAGGGCAAATTCCTCCAGAGCTGTCAATCCATTAAAATATTTAATCGTACATTTTCTATCCTTTCAAGATGTACCTTAAAGGGAGATTTGTCACGTATTTAATACTCTTATCAACATGGGATTGGATAAATATGCTGCTTTATGCAAATGTATGTATATATTTAGTATTTGAAATCAATTAAGAACAGAAAACAATTATAAATATTGTCCATAAACCCTCACAGGTACTGCATTTAGCATAAAAAATATGCTCAAATCAATGACAGAGTTTCTTGGTGTGAGAACAAAACTGATTGTAAATATTGATCACAGAAAGAGCAGTTTGTGTATGTCTTTTTTTAAATTTCTGCATGTTGTGATTGGCAGGATCATTTTATTTATTTAGTTTATTAACATCCCCATTAGCTACAGCATTGCAGCAGCTATTCTTCCTGGGGTTCACAAACACACTGAAAATGTGACAGTGTGAGAATAAACAGGACAAGACAAAAACACACAAACACAGAATAATATAACATAACATTACAGAATAAAACAGCACAAGACTGAAACACAGACTCAGACAAGACAAGCTCCTAACAATCAGAAAAGAAAGTATAGTTCTGCTTGGGAACTTCAACGGTCACATGGGCAAAGATGGAGAAACCTGGAGTGGGGTGATTGGGAGGAATGGCCTGTCTGATCTTTGTTGTTGAACTTCTGTGGTAGTCATGGATTGGCCATAACGAACACCATGTTCAAGCATAGGGTGGTTCTTAAGTGTACTTGGTGTTTGACCATTTTGAAGAACTCCTGAACCCGACCAACACGTCCTCCGTAGAGGACGTAGAGACCGAGCTTGAAGACTCGGGGGAAGGCTTGTCCATATCCTTGGAGGAGGTCGCTGAGGTAGTCAAAAAGCTCCTCAGCTGTAAGGCACCAGGGGTAGATGAGATTCACCCTGAGATGCTTAAGGTTGAGGACATTGTTCTTCTTGGTTAACTTGCCTCTTCAGTGTCGTGTAGAGTTCGGGGTCAGTACCTGTGGAATGACAGACCGGGGTGGTGGTTCCCATTTTTAAAAAGGCGGTTGGAGGGTGTGCTCAGATTATCTGGGTATCACACTGCTCAGCCTCCCCGAGAAAGTTCATTCTAGGATGCTGGAAAGGAGGCTCCAACCGATTGTCGAACCTCAGATCCAGGAGGAGTAATGTGGATTCCGTCCTGGCCGGGGAACAGTGGACCAGCTCTTTACCCTTGCGGGGCTCATGGATGGGTCATGGGAGTTTGCTCATCCAGTCTACATGTGTTTTGTAGACTTGGAGAAGGCTTACGACCGTGTCGTTTTATTTATTTATTTATTGATACCCTCACTGTAAGGTTTATCAATGCAACAATAATAATTAATGTATAAATGCACTCTTATTCAATGGAAATAAACACGGTTGCTTTAAGGGTCACAGGTCTTATCCAGCCCGTGTATTGATTTTAAATTAAACTACTTATAAAATGAACCGATTGCAAAAAGAACTCTGAAATAACAAAATAGGTCAATCACTTGACTCAAATCATGTGAATCTAGTTAATCAATAATTCATATTTGTCTTCATTTTCATCTTCACTATCATCATACTTTATCATATACAGCAGGAAGTTCCATTATTTCTTATTTATATTTATGATTTGGGACATCTGAATCCGTGTAGGAGTCCAACCCTCTGGAGGTCACGTCATCTCTCATTGATCAGCTGTTAGGACACGGATCAGGCTCCGGTGTTTCTCCACGGTAGGGGTCGGTCGGCCACTCAGTCTGCCCGGAAGATTCAACTCGGCGGGTGAATGACGCCCGCTTGCCCGGTGTGGAAGGATCCCCGTTGCAAATCTCCTGGCGCATTTCCTACGTGCACTGCGCGGACCCATGTGCGGACCTCGCCTCTTTCCGGATCCAGTTTCGACCGCACCATTTTCACAATAACAGTTGGGGGGTGGGGGTATGAGATGATAAGTTGAAAGGTGTTTTAATGATAACGCCTATTTCATGGCCTGACAACAGTCTAATCAGCTGTTGAGGGGCACGATAGAAATAAAGTTTACTTACTTGTGTACTAAGTTTAAACTATGTAAGAAACGATCACATGGACAGGGGTATTGGGAAATAATAGGGCAGAGATTACATTACCTATTACTACTCTGTTAACCATGCTGACATGTGATGGGGTCACGTGAACATGGTTTAGGGCAGGGCAAAGCTGATATACAGTTTGAGGGCAGGTAACACCTGCAGACCAGTTCTGCTTGCATGGAAACAAACACAGACCTGGATGATGTGACTCAACGGGCATCTGTGCTTAAAGGATGTTGGATTTTCATTGTTCTCACAATACAAACAGGAAAAGATTTATTTATTACAATTTGTTTATTGTTTGATGGTTTTACTGTTTTTAATTCATTTTTGTTCTTGTAAAGCACTTTGTGAATTGTGTTCTATGAAAGGTCCTATACTAAATACACTTGTTATTAATATTATTACAATGACATCAACAGGATAAATTTCTCATGTCTTAAATGCTTCTCTGAAATGTCACACACAACTCAATCTCAGACCAACATCACTGCTGGACAGCAGTATCAAGGCTTACTGGAAAGAGTGTTATTTTCCGCTGTGACTACAGTACCATGCTGTGTGTTTCTCTTCATTAATTGGACCATGTTATTCACCTTGAGGAATAAATTGGTGTTTCGTGAGACCTCCCGTTACATTCTTCTGTTTAACCTCCTTTTTGCAGACACTGTACAGATGGCACTGAGTCAGTTACTGTACCTCCTGGCTGCTTATAGAGTAAAACTGACATATCCTGTATGTGGCGTTCTCGTCATGTTGGCCTATCTCACAATAGTAATCTCCCCTCTCACACTGGTGGTGATGTCTCTGGAGAGATATGTGGCTGTGTGCTACCCACTGAGGCACGCTACCATCATCACCATCAGAAACACAGCAGTGGCTATCATTGTGGTTTGGTCCTTCAGTTCACTACATGTCCTCACACAAGTTATTTTACTGTTAGATTTTCCATATGACAACCTGGAGAGCCTGCAGATGGAAAAGTATTGTGCCAAACTAAACATACTTCTTGGCCCAATTTCTGGTCTTTATGATAAAGCCTACACTTATTTTCTGTTTGTATCAGCTGGTTTAGCAGTCATTTCTTCCTATATAGGTGTGATGATAGCAGCCAGGTCAGCCTCCACAAACAAAGCTTCAGCCCAGAAGGCTCGTAATACTCTGCTGCTGCATCTGGTGCAGCTGGGCCTCAGTCTCTTGTCAACTATACACCACTCTTTCCTTGTAGCCATGTCAAAAATTGTTACGAGGATCGTGTTTGTGCGCATCCAGATTGTTTTTTATGTGCTTATTTTCATCTTCCCCAGATGTCTGAGTTCTCTCATTTATGGCATAAGAGATCAGAACATCAGACCTGTCCTCGTGTACCATCTATGTTGTCGACTGAAACTCTCAGTCGCCCCGGCCAAGGCCAAGGTCTCACCCTAGATTTCATGAAATGAGTTGAGCTTTGTATTTTCCTGTAAATGTAGTGTGTGTATATATATTATCATATGTCTCACCTTAGCATACATGGAATGAACTCTATATGTTTGATGTTTGTTAAACTCATGCTGTCATCTGACTGGCCTTCATAACTCAGCATATGCTGCATTCACAAGAAACAAATTCAAAACTAATTTTGCTAAAGAATACTTAGCATAACGATGTTCAACTGTAGTTTTGTCAGTATTTCTTAAAATCCACCTAAAGAGGCATGTCAAAATTATCATTCTGACAACCAATGAAAGCTGCTCAAGTTGTTATCATTTCACTGTTTTAAATAGTATCCTAAAATGTATGGTGTATTTGCATCTTTCATCATTCCAGGGCAAATTCCTCCAGAGCTGTCAATCCATTAAAATATTTAATCGTACATTTTCTATCCTTTCAAGATGTACCTTAAAGGGAGATTTGTCACGTATTTAATACTCTTATCAACATGGGATTGGACAAATATGCTGCTTTATGCAAATGTATGTATATTTTTAGTATTTGAAATCAATTAACAACAGAAAACAATTATAAATATTGTCCATAAACCCTCACAGGTACTGCATTTAGCATAAAAAATATGCTCAAATCAATGACAGAGTTTCTTGGTGTGAGAACAAAACTGATTGTAAATATTGATCACAGAAAGAGCAGTTTGTGTATGTCTTTTTTTAAATTTCTGCATGTTGTGATTGGCAGGGTCATTTTCTTTATTTAGTTTATTAACATCCCCATTAGCTACAGCATTGCAGCAGCTATTCTTCCTGGGGTTCACAAACACACTGAAAATGTGACATTGTGAGAATAAACAGGACAAGACAAAAACACACACACACATAATAATATAACATAATATTACAGAATAAAACAGCACAAGACTGAAACACAGACTCAGACAAGACAAGCTCCTAACAATCAGAAAGAAAGTATAGTTCTGCTTGGGAACTTCAACGGTCACATGGGCAAAGATGGAGAAACCTGGAGTGGGGTGATTGGGAGGAATGGCCTGTCTGATCTTTGTTGTTGAACTTCTGTGGTAGTCATGGATTGGCCATAACGAACACCATGTTCAAGCATAGGGTGGTTCTTAAGTGTACTTGGTGTTTGACCATTTTGAAGAACTCCTGAACCCGACCAACACGTCCTCCGTAGAGGACGTAGAGACCGAGCTTGAAGACTCGGGGGAAGGCTTGTCCATATCCTTGGAGGAGGTCGCTGAGGTAGTCAAAAAGCTCCTCAGCTGTAAGGCACCAGGGGTAGATGAGATTCACCCTGAGATGCTTAAGGTTGAGGACATTGTTCTTCTTGGTTAACTTGCCTCTTCAGTGTCGTGTAGAGTTCGGGGTCAGTACCTGTGGAATGACAGACCGGGGTGGTGGTTCCCATTTTTAAAAAGGCGGTTGGAGGGTGTGCTCAGATTATCTGGGTATCACACTGCTCAGCCTCCCCGAGAAAGTTCATTCTAGGATGCTGGAAAGGAGGCTCCAACCGATTGTCGAACCTCAGATCCAGGAGGAGTAATGTGGATTCCGTCCTGGCCGGGGAACAGTGGACCAGCTCTTTACCCTTGCGGGGCTCATGGATGGGTCATGGGAGTTTGCTCATCCAGTCTACATGTGTTTTGTAGACTTGGAGAAGGCTTACGACCGTGTCGTTTTATTTATTTATTTATTGATACCCTCACTGTAAGGTTTATCAATGCAACAATAATAATTAATGTATAAATGCACTCTTATTCAATGGAAATAAACACGGTTGCTTTAAGGGTCACAGGTCTTATCCAGCCCGTGTATTGATTTTAAATTAAACTACTTATAAAATGAACCGATTGCAAAAAGAACTCTGAAATAACAAAATAGGTCAATCACTTGACTCAAATCATGTGAATCTAGTTAATCAATAATTCATATTTGTCTTCATTTTCATCTTCACTATCATCATACTTTATCATATACAGCAGGAAGTTCCATTATTTCTTATTTATATTTATGATTTGGGACATCTGAATCCGTGTAGGAGTCCAACCCTCTGGAGGTCACGTCATCTCTCATTGATCAGCTGTTAGGACACGGATCAGGCTCCGGTGTTTCTCCACGGTAGGGGTCGGTCGGCCACTCAGTCTGCCCGGAAGATTCAACTCGGCGGGTGAATGACGCCCGCTTGCCCGGTGTGGAAGGATCCCCGTTGCAAATCTCCTGGCGCATTTCCTACGTGCACTGCGCGGACCCATGTGCGGACCTCGCCTCTTTCCGGATCCAGTTTCGACCGCACCATTTTCACAATAACAGTTGGGGGGGTGGGGGTATGAGATGATAAGTTGAAAGGTGTTTTAATGATAACGCCTATTTCATGGCCTGACAACAGTCTAATCAGCTGTTGAGGGGCACGATAGAAATAAAGTTTACTTACTTGTGTACTAAGTTTAAACTATGTAAGAAACGATCACATGGACAGGGGTATTGGGAAATAATAGGGCAGAGATTACATTACCTATTACTACTCTGTTAACCATGCTGACATGTGATGGGGTCACGTGAACATGGTTTAGGGCAGGGCAAAGCTGATATACAGTTTGAGGGCAGGTAACACCTGCAGACCAGTTCTGCTTGCATGGAAACAAACACAGACCTGGATGATGTGACTCAACGGGCATCTGTGCTTAAAGGATGTTGGATTTTCATTGTTCTCACAATACAAACAGGAAAAGATTTATTTATTACAATTTGTTTATTGTTTGATGGTTTTACTGTTTTTAATTCATTTTTGTTCTTGTAAAGCACTTTGTGAATTGTGTTCTATGAAAGGTCCTATACTAAATACACTTGTTATTAATATTATTACAATGACATCAACAGGATAAATTTCTCATGTCTTAAATGCTTCTCTGAAATGTCACACACAACTCAATCTCAGACCAACATCACTGCTGGACAGCAGTATCAAGGCTTACTGGAAAGAGTGTTATTTTCCGCTGTGACTACAGTACCATGCTGTGTGTTTCTCTTCATTAATTGGACCATGTTATTCACCTTGAGGAATAAATTGGTGTTTCGTGAGACCTCCCGTTACATTCTTCTGTTTAACCTCCTTTTTGCAGACACTGTACAGATGGCACTGAGTCAGTTACTGTACCTCCTGGCTGCTTATAGAGTAAAACTGACATATCCTGTATGTGGCGTTCTCGTCATGTTGGCCTATCTCACAATAGTAATCTCCCCTCTCACACTGGTGGTGATGTCTCTGGAGAGATATGTGGCTGTGTGCTACCCACTGAGGCACGCTACCATCATCACCATCAGAAACACAGCAGTGGCTATCATTGTGGTTTGGTCCTTCAGTTCACTACATGTCCTCACACAAGTTATTTTACTGTTAGATTTTCCATATGACAACCTGGAGAGCCTGCAGATGGAAAAGTATTGTGCCAAACTAAACATACTTCTTGGCCCAATTTCTGGTCTTTATGATAAAGCCTACACTTATTTTCTGTTTGTATCAGCTGGTTTAGCAGTCATTTCTTCCTATATAGGTGTGATGATAGCAGCCAGGTCAGCCTCCACAAACAAAGCTTCAGCCCAGAAGGCTCGTAATACTCTGCTGCTGCATCTGGTGCAGCTGGGCCTCAGTCTCTTGTCAACTATACACCACTCTTTCCTTGTAGCCATGTCAAAAATTGTTACGAGGATCGTGTTTGTGCGCATCCAGATTGTTTTTTATGTGCTTATTTTCATCTTCCCCAGATGTCTGAGTTCTCTCATTTATGGCATAAGAGATCAGAACATCAGACCTGTCCTCGTGTACCATCTATGTTGTCGACTGAAACTCTCAGTCGCCCCGGCCAAGGCCAAGGTCTCACCCTAGATTTCATGAAATGAGTTGAGCTTTGTATTTTCCTGTAAATGTAGTGTGTGTATATATATTATCATATGTCTCACCTTAGCATACATGGAATGAACTCTATATGTTTGATGTTTGTTAAACTCATGCTGTCATCTGACTGGCCTTCATAACTCAGCATATGCTGCATTCACAAGAAACAAATTCAAAACTAATTTTGCTAAAGAATACTTAGCATAACGATGTTCAACTGTAGTTTTGTCAGTATTTCTTAAAATCCACCTAAAGAGGCATGTCAAAATTATCATTCTGACAACCAATGAAAGCTGCTCAAGTTGTTATCATTTCACTGTTTTAAATAGTATCCTAAAATGTATGGTGTATTTGCATCTTTCATCATTCCAGGGCAAATTCCTCCAGAGCTGTCAATCCATTAAAATATTTAATCGTACATTTTCTATCCTTTCAAGATGTACCTTAAAGGGAGATTTGTCACGTATTTAATACTCTTATCAACATGGGATTGGACAAATATGCTGCTTTATGCAAATGTATGTATATTTTTAGTATTTGAAATCAATTAACAACAGAAAACAATTATAAATATTGTCCATAAACCCTCACAGGTACTGCATTTAGCATAAAAAATATGCTCAAATCAATGACAGAGTTTCTTGGTGTGAGAACAAAACTGATTGTAAATATTGATCACAGAAAGAGCAGTTTGTGTATGTCTTTTTTTAAATTTCTGCATGTTGTGATTGGCAGGGTCATTTTCTTTATTTAGTTTATTAACATCCCCATTAGCTACAGCATTGCAGCAGCTATTCTTCCTGGGGTTCACAAACACACTGAAAATGTGACATTGTGAGAATAAACAGGACAAGACAAAAACACACACACACATAATAATATAACATAATATTACAGAATAAAACAGCACAAGACTGAAACACAGACTCAGACAAGACAAGCTCCTAACAATCAGAAAAGAAAGTATAGTTCTGCTTGGGAACTTCAACGGTCACATGGGCAAAGATGGAGAAACCTGGAGTGGGGTGATTGGGAGGAATGGCCTGTCTGATCTTTGTTGTTGAACTTCTGTGGTAGTCATGGATTGGCCATAACGAACACCATGTTCAAGCATAGGGTGGTTCTTAAGTGTACTTGGTGTTTGACCATTTTGAAGAACTCCTGAACCCGACCAACACGTCCTCCGTAGAGGACGTAGAGACCGAGCTTGAAGACTCGGGGGAAGGCTTGTCCATATCCTTGGAGGAGGTCGCTGAGGTAGTCAAAAAGCTCCTCAGCTGTAAGGCACCAGGGGTAGATGAGATTCACCCTGAGATGCTTAAGGTTGAGGACATTGTTCTTCTTGGTTAACTTGCCTCTTCAGTGTCGTGTAGAGTTCGGGGTCAGTACCTGTGGAATGACAGACCGGGGTGGTGGTTCCCATTTTTAAAAAGGCGGTTGGAGGGTGTGCTCAGATTATCTGGGTATCACACTGCTCAGCCTCCCTGAGAAAGTTCATTCTAGGATGCTGGAAAGGAGGCTCCAACCGATTGTCGAACCTCAGATCCAGGAGGAGTAATGTGGATTCCGTCCTGGCCGGGGAACAGTGGACCAGCTCTTTACCCTTGCGGGGCTCATGGATGGGTCATGGGAGTTTGCTCATCCAGTCTACATGTGTTTTGTAGACTTGGAGAAGGCTTACGACCGTGTCGTTTTATTTATTTATTTATTGATACCCTTACTGTAAGGTTTATCAATGCAACAATAATAATTAATGTATAAATGCACTCTTATTCAATGGAAATAAACACGGTTGCTTTAAGGGTCGCAGGTCTTATCCAGCCCGTGTATTGATTTTAAATTAAACTACTTATAAAATGAACCGATTGCAAAAAGAACTCTGAAATAACAAAATAGGTCAATCACTTGACTCAAATCATGTGAATCTAGTTAATCAATAATTCATATTTGTCTTCATTTTCATCTTCACTATCATCATACTTTATCATATACAGCAGGAAGTTCCATTATTTCTTATTTATATTTATGATTTGGGACATCTGAATCCGTGTAGGAGTCCAACCCTCTGGAGGTCACGTCATCTCTCATTGATCAGCTGTTAGGACACGGATCAGGCTCCGGTGTTTCTCCACGGTAGGGGTCGGTCGGCCACTAAGTCTGCCCGGAAGATTCAACTCGGCGGGTGAATGACGCCCGCTTGCCCGGTGTGGAAGGATCCCCGTTGCAACTCTTCTGGCGCATTTCCTCCGTGCACTGCGCAGACCCATGCGCGGACCTCGCCGCTTTCCGGATCCAGTTTCGACCGCACCATTTTCACAATAACAGTTGGGGGGTGGGGGTATGAGATGATAAGTTGAAAGGTGTTTTAATGATAACGCCTATTTCATGGCCTGACAACAGTCTAATCAGCTGTTGAGAGGCACTATAGAATTAAGTTTACTTACTTGTGTACTAAGTTTAAACTATGTAAGACACGATCACATGGACAGGGGTATTGGGAAATAATAGGGCAGAGATTACATTACCTATTACTACTCTGTTAACCATGCTGACATGTGATGGGGTCACGTGAACATGGTTTAGGGCAGGGCAAAGCTGATATACAGTCTGAGGGCAGGTAACACCTGCAGACCAGTTCTGCTTACATGGAAACAAGCACAGACCTGGATGATGTGACTCAACGGGCATCTGTGCTTAAAGGATGTTGGATTTTCATTGTTCTCACAATACAAACAGGAAAAGATTTATTTATTACAATTTGTTTATTGTTTGATGGTTTTACTGTTTTTAATTCATTTTTGTTCTTGTAAAGCACTTTGTGAATTGTATTCTATGAAAGGTCCTATACTAAATACACTTGTTATTAATATTATTACAATGACATCAACAGGATAAATTTCTCATGTCTGAAATGCTTCTCTGAAATGTCATACACAACTCAATCTCAGACCAACATCACTGCTGGACAGCAGTATCAAGGCTTACTGGAAAGAGTGTTATTTTCCGCTCTGACTACAGTACCATGCTGTGTGTTTCTCTTCATTAATGGGACCATGTTATTCACCTTGAGGAGTAAATTGGTGTTTCGTGAGACCTCCCGTTACATTCTTCTGTTTAACCTCCTTTTTGCAGATACTGTACAGATGGCAGTGAGTCAGTTACTGTACCTCCTGGCTGCTTGTAGAGTAAAACTGACATATCCTGTATGTGGCGTTCTCGTCATGTTAGCCAGTCTCACAATAGTAATCTCCCCTCTCACACTGGTGGTGATGTCTCTGGAGAGATATGTGGCTGTGTGCTACCCACTGAGGCAAGCTACCATCATCACCATGAGAAACACAGCAGTGGCTATCACTGTGGTTTGGTCCTTTAGTTCACTATATGTCCTCACACAAGTTATTTTACTGTTAGATTTTCCATTTGACAACCTGGAGAGCCTGCAGATGGAAAAGTATTGTGCCAAAGTAAACATACTTTTTGGCCCAATTTCTGGTCTTTATGATAAAGCCTACACTTATTTCCTGTTTGTATCAGCTGGTTTAGCAGTCATTTCTTCCTATATAGGTGTGATGATAGCAGCCAGGTCAGCCTCCACAAACAAAGCTTCAGCCCAGAAGGCTCGTAATACTCTGCTGCTGCATCTGGTGCAGCTGGGCCTCAGTCTCTTGTCAACTATACACCACTCTTTCCTTGTAGCCATGTCAAACATTGTGACGAGGATAGTGTTTGTGCGCATCCACACTGTTTTTTATGTGCTTATTTTCATCTTCCCCAGATGTCTGACTTCTCTCATTTATGGCATAAGAGATCAGAACATCAGACCTGTCCTCGTGTACCATCTATGTTGTCGACTGAAACTCTCAGTCGCCCCGGCCAAGGCCAAGGTCTCACCCTAGACTTCATGAAATGAGTTGAGCTTTGTATTTTCTTGTAAATGTAGTGTGTGTATATATATATATATATATATATATATATATATATATATATATATCATCACAGCCAAGACTGAAGTCTCCCCTTAGCAGACATGGAATGAACTCTATATGTTTTTTAAACTCATGCTGTCATCTGACTGACTTTCATAACTCAGCATATGCAGCATTGCCAAGAACAAATTCAAAACTCGTAAAGAAAACATCCTTTTTTTATTCAGATGCAGACTATTTGGCATGTTCAACTGTAGTTTTGTCAGTATGTCTTAAATCCACCTATAGAGGCATGTCAAAATTATCATTCTGACAACCAAGAAAAGCTGCTCAAGTTGTCATTTCACTGTTTTAAATATTATCCTAAAATGTGGCTGTGGTATAGTAGTACAATATTAGATAATATGCATAGACATGTTTTCTCTCCATTTAGTCTTGAGTTGCACAAAATGGATTATCAGCTGGTTTGACATTCTGCTAATAATAATAATCAGTACTCACTTTTTGCCTCTGTATTTTCATACACTGTATAACTGCCAGTGAGATGTGCTAGTAAATGGATGTTATAAACACTACAAAGGTTTGTTCTATTAATAAACTTGGTCTACTTAATCTTTTTAAATTGTAATTTGATTCAGCCTAAACAAATAATACTATAGTTAGAACACAACTATAGTCATGAGTGAATACAGGGCTGAAACGTTTTTTTCATGTGATTAATTGGATTTATTTGGTGAAGCCATGAGAGCAGCTCATTGTATTTTTTTTTTCAGATTGGTTTGCTGCCCCCAAGTGGACAAGAAAAATCAATGAATGCAGCTGTAATGTTTAATAAAAAAGACAGTAGAATTGATGGACTTGTAGCCAGATTTTTAACCCAATTAGTTTCAACACCATAATCTTCACCAGACTAGTTGCTAAACTGATGGAGCTGCGACTAAAACTGTAATCTGAAAAGTAAATAAAGCTGTCGGACAAATATAGTGAAGTAAAAAGTACAATATTTACCTCTGAGATGTAGTGGAGTAGAAGTAGAAAGTAGCAGAAAATGGAAATACTCAATTTTTAAAAATTATTATTATTATCATTATTATTATTATTATTATTATTATTATTACAAGTGAGTAGTTAGAATCTGGGGAAAAGTATTATTTTATTTATTTATTTATTTTTCCAATAACAAAGGAGGAACATTAAGGCATAGTAACCTAAACTCAATAAAGCCTGTTAACATACAAGGCACAATTGGATAGGAAAGATAGAAGAAGAAGTATTTGTATATATATAATTTATTTTTTTAAATAGACTTTATTTTAAATTTGTGAACAATACAAAGATCAATTAACCCGATACATAGGTAAACGATACATATAGAGGAAATTAGGGGATAACTACAAACATAAAATTAAATTTAAAAAAAAGTAACATAAAACACAAAACCTACCAGGGGTTAATATAAATAAATAAATAATAGTAATTTAAATAAAAACATTAAAATGGAGTACAAACTCACCTTTTTACTAGCCTTTTAGTTTTTTGCAGAAGATGTAGTCTTAATATATATTTTTTATTTAAAATAGTTTTGCAGAATTGTAATGAAAAATCTGAACATGCGGATATATTGTATTGAACGTACTATTGGATCCTACACACCGCCCTCTCCCACCTGGAAGGAAGGGACACCTATGTGAGGATGCTGTTCGTGGATTACAGGTCAGCGTTCAACACCATAGTGCCCTCCAGGCTCGTCAGTAAGCTCAAGGATCTGGGCCTGAACACACCACTGTGTGACTGGATCCTGGACTTTCTGACGGAACGCCCCCAGGTGGTTAGAATGGGCAACCATACCTCTACTTCACTGACTCTAAGCACAGGAGCACCACAGGGCTGTGTTCTCAGCCCCCTCCTGTACTCCCTCTACACCCACCACTGTGTGGCAACAAGAGCTTCAAACACCATCATGAAGTTTGCGGACGACACAGCAGTTGTGGGGTTGATCTCCCATGGCAACGAGACGGCTTACAGGGAGGAGGTGACCACATTGGAACAGCGGTGTCAGAACAACCACCTCTCCCTGAACATCTCAAAGACCAAGGAGGTCATCGTGGATTACAGGAGTCACCGTCAACGGCACAGCAGTGGAGAGGGTGGACACCTTTAAATACCTGGGTGTCAACATCCATAAAGACTTGACATGGGCCACCCACACCACCGCTGTAGTCAGGAAAGCCCAGCAGAGACTGGACGCTCTGAGGCGACTCAAGACTTTCAGACTGAAACTACAAATCCTCAGGGACTTCTACCGGGGCACCATAGAGAGCCTCCTGACAGGCTGCTTCACCACCTGGTACGGCAGCTGCACCAACGTGGACCGTAAGGCCCTGGGAAGGGTGGTGCGCTCGTCCCAACACATCACCGACCTGCAGGAGCTGTACACCCAGCGGTGCCTCAGGAAGTCCCTGAGGGTCATCAGGGTCAACATCCCCCTCGCCCCCCACAACAGCCTGTTGTCCCTCCTGCCCTCTGGTAGAACATACAGTACCCCCCCCAGGAGGACTCACACCAGCAGACGGAGGAACAGGTTTTTCCCCCAGACCATCAGACTTTTAAATAGATAATTCATACGACACCTTCTCACACAAAAATATATCTTATACTGTATATGTTCTTAATATGCCCCTGGACAACGCCAGCCATCCTCTGCACGCCGTCATCACCAAACAGAGGAGCTCGTTCAGCGGCAGGCTGCTGCTCCCCAAGTGCTCCACAGACAGAATCAGGAAATCCTTTGTCCCCCGAGTCATCAAACTGTACAACACCTCTCTAGGGAGGGGGGGACAAAGGAGGACGGTCTGCAGGACAGATAATAATGCACTATACTCACTTTTAACAGTCTCTTCTGCACTATATTCACTTTTTCACTTTATATTCACTATTTTTAATAGTGGTGTATCACAGCTGTTACTCTGCACTATATTCAGTTTTAACAGTTTTTCTTCTTCATCTTGTATTTTTATATCTGGTATATTTTTTTTGTTCTTTGTACTTTGCACTACTAACTTTTTTAACATGTTTTTGCACTATGGAACTGTGATGCTGGGAACTTGAATTTCCCTTGGGATTAATAAAATCACTATCTATCTATCTATCTATCTATCTATCTATCTATCTATCTATCTATCTATCTATCCATCCATCCATCCATCCATCCATCCATCCATCTATCTATCTCTCCATCTATCTATCTATCTATCCATCTATCTATCTATCTATCTATCTATCTATCTATCCATCCATCCATCCATCCATCCATCCATCCATCCATCCATCCATCCATCTATCTATCTCTCCATCTATCTATCTATCTATCCATCTATCCATCTATCTATCTATCCATCTATCCATCTATCCATCTATCCATCTATCCATCTATCTATCTATCTATCCATCCATCCATCCATCCATCTATCTATCTCTCCATCTATCTATCTATCTATCCATCTATCTCTCCATCTATCTATCTATCTATCTATCTATCTATCTATCCATCTATCCATCTATCTATCTATCTATCCATCTATCTATCTATCTATCCATCTATCCATCTATCTATCTATCTATCTATCTATCTATCTATCTATCTATCTCTCCATCTATCTATCTATCTATCCATCTATCTCTCCATCTATCTATCTATCTATCTATCTATCTATCTATCTATCCATCTATCTATCTATCTATCTATCTATCTATCTATCTATCTATCCATCTATCTATCTATCTATCTATCTATCTATCCATCTATCTATCTATCTATCTATCTATCTATCTATCCATCTATCTCTCCATCTATCTATCTATCTATCTATCTATCTATCCATCTATCTATCTATCTATCTATCTATCTATCTATCTATCTATCTTGTACAAAGTATTTCCTTTTATAATTGTAATGTAAATGTAATTGTAATATAACTTATTATTTTAATGGAGCTTCCCAGCAAAGAGTATTCAACACGTTTATACCTGAACAACCGGCGAGACAATAAACATCTGGAATCTTGAACTTTTGAAAAAAAAGGTTTTGCTCGCAACGCGCCGTCATGACGTCAGACGTATGAAAGTGCGTCATGACGTCGGCGGGTCGTTAGTTTTCCCTCCTCGTTGATGAAGCTATGCTGCTAGCTTGATGTTGATGTTCAGCTGAAGATTCTCTCATCCTTCAGACTCCGCAGCGTCTTCATTACTACTGAGGGAGGAAGAACCAACACCTAGAACACAGTTGTTAAAGGTGAATGTCTGTTAAAGTAACTATTGTTCTTTGTCTGTGTTGCTTTTGTTTTGCTAAGGAGCAGCGATGCTAACAGCTAGCATCAGAGCTAACTAGGCTAGTTAGCAGCTAACTGTGCGCTGCTGGCTGACTGTCTGGAGGTGTTGTGAGTTTGTATTGATTTAAAAGCTGCCAGTGAACAGGGGAGAGTTGTCGTGTTGATATCTTTATCTGTGCGGCTCATTCACAGAGCTAGCATGTTGTTAGCTCGCTATGCTAGCTCTAGCATGTTGTTAGCAAGGCCTATATAAGGGAGGCTGGGACACGCGTCATCACCGCGTCATATATCCGGGGGTATTGCACATGCGCAGTAGAATCTGGTCTGCACTCATTTATTTAACAAATTCAATTTTACAAACAACATGGCTCATAGATCATTGCATTCAAGTAAAAGGACAAGGTGCATACAGAACAAGAACAAATAAAATATGTAAAATTATACATGTAACTACTAATAAATTAAATTAAGGGCTGTACCTGTAATTCATATTCTTCTATTATACTAAGAAGTTTCAATGCGTTTTTGTTTTTCATGACTTTAAGGGCTTTTATGTAAGAAAGAAATTCAGAATGAAACACATTAAACCAGGTTTCACTTTCATATACTTGGATTTTTGCAAATAAAATGTTCCAAGAATGAGAATGTTATTCACCAGAAAGTCATCTTTGTTATTGTCCATGACAAGACCATAAACGCCATAAACAATGTCCTTTTGAGAGAAGTTACCCAGATGAGAAACTTTTGGGAAAAGCCAATCATGTATAGGAAGCCATAAAGCTGCAGAATACATACAATGACAAAATAAATGACCAGTAGTTTCGGCAGTATCCATAGTAACAGCAGAAAACATTAAAAACATTTACATACAGAAGAAGCATAAACATAAACAAAAAGCTGTGCCAAACATAAAAAGGACAACAGAAATGAAACAAAACCAACATAAAATAAAAAATAAATAAATAAATAAAAAAAGACCACGCAAGATATTGCATTCATTCATTGTTTTTATTGCTTTTTTGTTTTGTGAGGAAGAAATTGTTGATGGATATAATTCCATTTCTTTCATAAATACAAAGAAATTAGGCTTTTTTTTTTTTTTTTATATTGTGTTTTATATCTTTTTTATGATGTTCTTGTTTTATGATCTTTTTATCCATGTAAAGTGTCTTTGAGTTTTTAGAAAAGCTCTTTATAAATAAAATATATCATTATTATTATTATTATTAAATTTACACTTGTGAATGTGGAACTTTGCGAGAATTAAAATTAAATTAATAAGAAAAAATGCATTACTGTCTTTGTCACTGTAATCGTAGCAACCATATATAATATTTCTATAGTACAGTGCAAAATCTGTATAAAAAAAAGTATAAATTGACATCTTTCCACAATTCACATGTAAATTTACAGGAGCAAAATAAATGAACACAAGTTTCAGGATGAACAATTTACATCTATATGTCACTTTTTAACTTCTGTAAGAAATGTTTCACTGGATAGAATCTGTGGATCAATGACACCTCTTTCCCTGATTTGTTAGAAATTGAACCAACAGCTTGAGTTCCACTGCGCATGCGTTAACACATCTCCAAGACCCTGTCCCATCCTCCTCCTATAGGCCTTGAATGTTAGCTGACTCTGCTAGCTGTTGATAGGCGGGTTATAACTGGTGTTTACTGGCTCTGACTCGTTTAGGGACGAGCTCTGTTCAGCTTAAACTAACCCAACCAGCCGGGGTTAATGTTATGATGTAGTTTGGATTCACGGTAACGGTGTTAACTAACGGCACAGCCCCGGTTTGCTGCACGTGGAGCTGGAAGTCCGGTAACCCAGAAGAGAGGGTCTGCTGGTGGTGATACTGTGTTCCTCCAGAGTTCAGCTGCAGGATGCTGGCTGCATCAGAAACAGTGATGTGGTTCAGTTTACACTTTATTCAGTAGCCATCAGTGGTGGAATGTAACGAAGTACTTGTACTTTACATGTTCTGCTACTTTCTACTTCTACTCCACTACATCTCAGAGGTAAATATAGTACTTTATACTCCACTAGTAAAGGTAACTATAGTACTTTATACTCCACTAGTAGAGGTAACTATAGTACTTTATACTCCACTAGTAGAGGTAACTATAGTACTTTATACTCCACTAGTAAAGGTAACTATAGTACTTTATACTCCACTAGTAGAGGTAACTATAGTACTTTATACTCCACTAGTAGAGGTAACTATAGTACTTTATACTCCACTAGTAGAGGTAACTATAGTACTTTATACTCCACTAGTAGAGGTAACTATAGTACTTTATACTCCACTAGTAGAGGTAACTATAGTACTTTATACTCCACTAGTAGAGGTAACTATAGTACTTTATACTCCACTAGTAGAGGTAACTATAGTACTTTATACTCCACTAGTAGAGGTAACTATAGTACTTTATACTCTACTAGTAGAGGTAACTATAGTACTTTATACTCCACTAGTAGAGGTAACTATAGTACTTTATACTCCACTAGTAGAGGTAACTATAGTACTTTATACTCCACTAGTAGAGGTAACTATAGTACTTTATACTCCACTAGTAGAGGTAACTATAGTACTTTATACTCCACTAGTAGAGGTAACTATAGTACTTTATACTCCACTAGTAGAGGTAACTATAGTACTTTATACTCTACTAGTAGAGGTAACTATAGTACTTTATACTCCACTAGTAGAGGTAACTATAGTACTTTATACTCCACTAGTAGAGGTAACTATAGTACTTTATACTCCACTAGTAGAGGTAACTATAGTACTTTATACTCCACTAGTAGAGGTAACTATAGTACTTTATACTCCACTAGTAGAGGTAACTATAGTACTTTATACTCCACTAGTAGAGGTAACTATAGTACTTTATACTCCACTAGTAGAGGTAACTATAGTACTTTATACTCCACTAGTAGAGGTAACTATAGTACTTTATACTCTACTAGTAGAGGTAACTATAGTACTTTATACTCTACTAGTAGAGGTAACTATAGTACTTTATACTCCACTAGTAGAGGTAACTATAGTACTTTATACTCTACTAGTAGAGGTAACTATAGTACTTTATACTCCACTAGTAGAGGTAACTATAGTACTTTATACTCTACTAGTAGAGGTAACTATAGTACTTTATACTCCACTAGTAGAGGTAACTATAGTACTTTATACTCCACTAGTAGAGGTAACTATAGTACTTTATACTCCACTAGTAGAGGTAACTATAGTACTTTATACTCTACTAGTAGAGGTAACTATAGTACTTTATACTCCACTAGTAGAGGTAACTATAGTACTTTATACTCCACTAGTAGAGGTAACTATAGTACTTTATACTCCACTAGTAAAGGTAACTATAGTACTTTATACTCCACTAGTAGAGGTAACTATAGTACTTTATACTCTACTAGTAGAGGTAAATATAGTACTTTATACTCCACTACATTTCAGAAGTAAATATGGTACTTTAATCTCAGAAAATATGTTTTTTTTTCTCGTAAATTCACGAGTTTAATCTCAGAGACTATCTGAGTTTTTTCTCATTAAATTACAGCTTTAATCTCAATGAAGTAAAAGTATGTACCAGCTAATATAAAAAGGTGAAACAGAAGGATGAAGTGTTCCTTTACAACCTTAAACATCTACAGCAGTAATATTAAACCAGAAACATCAGATATAAAAGGAAAACACTGACGGGGAACATTTTACTGACACATTTATACTTTTACTTTTCATACTTTAAGTACATTTTGCTGATAATACTTGCATTCTTTTACTTAGGTAAGGTTTTGAATGCAGGACTTTAACTTGTAGTGGACTATTTTCACAGTTTGGTTTTAGTACTTTTACTGCAGTAAAGGATCTGAATACTTCTTCCAACACTGGTAGCTATAACACAGCTGCACCTTTCACACTAAAGCAGGTCCAGTCAGATATGCATGAACAGCTCTGCTCTGAGAATACTTTCCTTTTTTAATGTTTAATCCAATAATGTTTGAGTGTCTCTTCTCTTCACTTCCAGCAACGCAAGTTTTTGTTTCCCCAAACTAACTGTAACTAAAATCATCTCTGTTTTTTTAAACATACTATTTGTTGCTTCCAAGCATCAAATATTCTTTTTTTTGTTTTTATCATGGAACTGTTTTAATTTGTGGTTAAGAATGTTAAATGTCTGAACAACCTCCCCCCAAATTTTTGATTGGGGAATTTAATCTGAACCTTTTAAATTCTGACTTTATAATCTGTGTCTGAGTGTTTATAATCTGATTTAAAGTACCATCTAAAGTGGCAGTTTTGCTTTATGTAAACTGTCACATGTTCCCCTTTAATATTTTCTCACAGTTGCTGTAGGAACGCAGTCATAAACAGTTGATGAAGTGGAGTTTGTGTTTGTCTCCATACAGAAGACCTATGCGGTCCTGCTAGCAGGGCAAGATGTTCAACAAGTCATTTGGTACTCCCTTCGGTGGAGGGACGGGAGGGTTTGGCACCGCATCGACCTTTGGACAGCAAAGTGAGTGTTTTATTTATTTATTTATTTATATACAACCAGGTAGAGCTGCACGATTATGGTCAAAATGATAATCACGATTATTTGGATCATTATTGAGATCACGATTATTCAAAGATTTTAGAGAGAGAGCGTTTCAGTGTTCCTGGTGACTGAAGTTGCAGCCGGTGATTTAAAGCATCAGTCCGTGTCTTGTCGTCCTCTCCTCAGACACCGGTTTCGGGACAGCGGGAGGCTTCGGGACGTCTGGGTTCGGGGCTGCCCCAAACACCGGAGGACTGTTTGGTCCCACACAGACTAAACCAGGTTTGTCAGCTCTCGTCTCATTCGCTCTTTTACGTAAAAAAACAAAACACAAAACAATCAGATGTTTGTATTGTTTCTGCCTGCAAGCTGTCTGAATCATCATTTATCGTTCTTTAGTTAGTTTTAAGTTAGTTAAACTACTGGCTAATTATATCCACGCACACAAATCATACATATCAATGTAGAAAAGAAGGTAGCTGTTATAGATGTATAAATAAATCTCTTTACTGCAGGTGGTCTGTTCGGGTCCAGCACCTTCAACCAGCCGGCACCTTCCTCCACCAGCACTGGCTTCGGTTTTGGTGCAGCGACTGGCACTTCGACCGGCCTGTTTGGCAACACCGGAACAGGCGCCAGCGGCGGACTCTTCTCCCAGCCGAACAATGCTTTCGGTGCCCAGAAACCCACCTCGTTTGGAAGTGAGAAAACCCCCCAGACGTCACTATTTTCACACCCTTTTTATGGGTCTTCTTCTTATTCCGTCAGATTAGATCAGTAACAACAACCTGCTTCTGAATTCATCCAGTAGGGACCTCAGTAACAGCTGTTATTAGAGATGATAAGTTTGACTTCACACATTTTTTTCTGAACTAAAAAAAAAACAGTTTGGTTCATCGCAATAGCCACAAACAGATGATCAGAAAGCAAAAAGACAAAAATAGTACCAACAATATAAAGCCGAGTGATACTTATTTAAGAATCATGACCTAGCGTAAAAGATGCAGCCTTTTCATGCTTGAAATGTGTTTCTACTAACAACAAATGTGAAATACCACTAACCCAGTGCTCCAGTTCTGTTTCCACACTGCTCAGTCCCACTGTCGTTTTGATTTGTTTATCTTATGAAACGTCTGAACGCTCTGAAGAAGTCTCCCTCCCATCGTGTCCTCCAGGCTTTGGGACGAGCACCAGCAGTGGCGGGCTGTTCGGGTCGACCAACACCGCCTCCAACCCTTTCGGCGGAGGCGGTGTTGCCTCCCTGTTTGGAGGCTCGGGGTTCACCGCCCCACAGCAGCAGCCAGGAACGACCGTAAAATTCAATGTGAGTATTTACAGTATAGTAAAAACGGTGAGGATGTAGTTGTTTTTAACTTTATATTATCAAACAGAAAAAAGGCTGATAATTGTGAAACTGAGACCAAAACGCTTTTCTCTCTCCTTCAGCCTCCGACAGGAAATGACACAATGGTGAAAGCAGGCGTGACCACCAGCATCAACACCAAGCACCAGTGCATCACGGCCATGAAGGAGTACGAGAACAAATCCCTGGAGGTGAGTTTGATTTGCCGACACACAAACCAACGTGTCAGCTGCTTCTTTTAGGGATTCATCTATCCATCCATCGCCGTCAGCCCCGTCGGGGACTAGAACGTTTTTGGGAAATACCAAACTTTGGAAAGAGAGTTCCTCGACTTGACTGATACCTGATGAGTGATGTTAGCGTTGCTTTGTTGCTTGTTTTCTGGAGATATGAGAGGCGCCGCTATGTGTCTGCACGGTCACCATATTGGAGATGTCAAGATCTGCTAGGAAATAAATAGAATGTGTACTGAGAGATTCAGACTTCTCTACAAAACCACCTAACTTGCTTAATTCTGAACCGATTTTCATGGTGTTCGTTTTAAAGGTGAGAAAGGGATGGGGATGCTAATTCTGAAAAATTGTCTTAACCGATAACCGACCCTCGTTAACCGATTATTAACCGTTAACCAACAAGATTTGTGCCTCTCATGCAGCAATGTACCAGCTGCAGGAGCACAACAGATATTCGTTGACGGGAGTCTCCAGTTCACCGTCCGGGAGCGTTAACTTAGCAGCTTAATGTCGGTTAACGGTTAAACGGTTAATTATGTACATCCCTATTACTGATGAATCTACAAACTTACATCATTTCTTAAGAATCGGATACACAAAAGTATGAAATTATAAATGTGGAATTTCAGCCGAGAAACAACGCTCAACAAGCAAGAGACTTTCTGGTCCATAGTCTGCATGTCAACATGAGGATTTAGTGGACATGAATTAAAGAGAAATTAACTTTGTGGAGCCGAAGTTTGTGGAAAATGTTTAGTTTTTTCCAAAGACAACAGCACAGATGAGTCGGTGTAGTTAGACGTCTAGCCGTCCGTCGAAACCTGATTTAAAATTGAGTTCAGGTTTTTTTTGGATAATGATGTGATTTTTCTTGTTGCTTTCTCTCATTGTGTCCATCCCTCCCATGTGTCTCCCTGCAGGAGTTGAGGCTGGAGGACTACCAGGCGGGCAGGAAGGGACCGACCAACCCGATGGCTGCTGCGACGGGCGGCCTGTTTGGTACAGCCGCGGCGACGTCCAGCGCCGCCACCGGCCTGTTCGGCTCCGCCGCCCCCAACAGCAACTTCTCCTTTGGACAGAACAAGAGCACCTTCGGAGCAGCACGTAAGTGGTGACAACGACGACAGAAGCTGGATCAGAAGTTCATCATCTCACCACAGAGTTGACGTTTTTCTGATCCAGAGTCGACTTAAACATTCGAGGGTGACTCTCGACCTCTTCGGGAATATCAACCCAAAATATGAATCAGAGTTAGTGAAGTAACATGCTGTGTTTTCTTGTCCTATCTCCAGCAGCTGCTGGCAGTTTCGGTGCGACCGCAGGCGGTCTGTTCGGTCCGCAGGCCACGCAACAGGCCAGCAGCCTCTTCAAGCCGTTCGGTGGTCAGGCCACCACCACACAGAGCACTGGCTTCTCCTTCGGCAACACCAACACGATGGGACAGGCCAACACCGCCAGCATAGTGAGTCTTTGTTTCTCTACGCCACTAATTTCTTTAACGCAACTTGCAGTTTTAAATCTAGAGTGAAGATCATAGTAAACTAGTAAACCTGATGAATCCATCGGTACCAACCATGTCAGACTAGCTTGTCGTGAAGGAGGTTAAATAACGCTCCATACGTGCGCTAAATTTTTGGCGAGGAAAAACTGTCATGTTCATTTTTAAAGGGGTCCCTTGACCTCTGACCTCCAGATATGTGAATGTAAATGGGTTCTATGGGCCATGTTATGATTGGAGCATATTGTTTTATGCTAAATGCAGTACCTGTGAGGGTTTCTGGATCAATATCTGTCATTGTTTTGTGTTGTTAATTGATTTACAATAGTAAATAAATACATGCATTTGCAAATGTTGATTTCACACCAGTCCTCTCCTGTGATTCAGGGTTTGTTTGGGAACACGGCGGCGCCTCAGACGGGCGGGCTGTTCGGCACGGCTCAGACGAGCGCCGCCACCGGCTTTGGGGCGAGCACCGGGCTGTTCGGCCAACCCAACACTGGATTTGGAAACGTCGGCACACAGGTACACACCGGACCAGTTTTAGGAGTTTCATTCAGTCAGTTTAATGGGCCGACGCTACGACTGTAGAGCACCCAGATACTGACATCTATGTTCTCTGCATTGAAACGGCCCCGATGGAGCTGACCATGGATGGATAAAGAGAACGGAGCTGACGGGAGAGCTAGAGACCACCTTGGAGAAGTTGGATCAGCAACCTGCGTCAATGAATAGTTTACGTCCTGCAGACTAGACTCTGAAAGCTCTGATAACATTTTTAAACCTGTAACTATTGTACACCTGAGTGCGAGTGTCATTTTAATGCTACTGTGTGTGTGTTGTCTACTGCAGCAGAGTTTATTCGGTAATAAGACCGCCGGGTTCGGCACCACCACCACCAGCGCCCCATCCTTTGGCACCGGCACCGGGCTGTTCGGCAACAAGCCCGCCCTCACGCTGGGGACCGGAACCAACACCTCCACCTTCGGTGAGTCTGCCAGTGTTCAGGGTGGAGACGGGTGACGGATCGATTTATAGCACAGCAAAGGAAAATAGCAGCTCAGTCGCACAGCAGTTCATGAAATAGTCACAAAATGTATGTCACTAAAATCATTAATAAGTTTCATTATTGAGTATTGTTTGTGTTTTTCACTCGGTGCAGGTTTCGGTGCAAACCCTGCTGCAGGGAGTCTGTTTGGGAACAAGCCGGCCACTGGAGGACTGGGGACTGCTCTGGGAACCACCTTCGGAGCAGGTACTGGAGCGACCACAGGGCTGGAACCAGGATGTGAAATTCAAAAGACGTAGAAATAAGAATACTTGATAGCTACACATATATTATTCCCGTGTTTCCTCCCCCTGAGAGCGATGATCCTCACACATGTACCAATGAAGAGTTGTGTGTGTGTGTCCGATGTGTGTTCAGCAGTCGGTGCAGGACAGGCGTCTCTGTTTGGGAATAACCAGGGCAAACTGGGCACCACACTGGGAACGATGTCATCGTTTGGAGCGTCCCCATTCAACAGCGGAGCCGGCACCATGGGCTTCGGAGCGCCACAGCCCGTCGGTGAGCAGCTGGAATCACAATGTGTGACAGTTTCATATTAGGGCTGTCAAAGTTTCGTTTTAACGCCACTACTCTCCCTTTAAGGTTCATTTTGAACAGATAAAAAATGTGTGATTAATCGATTGACAGCCCTTTTTAATAGATGGATTTCCCAAATTGGGAAATTGCTGAATACAAAACATTGGAACATTATTGTCTCAACTCTTTATGTGAAATCTATTCTCTTTTTTTTTTTTTTTTTTCTCCTCCAGCTCTCACAGATCCGAACGGGGCGGCCGCCCAGCAGGCCATGCTGCAGCAGCAGCTCAGCGTTCTGGCGTACTCGCCGTACGGAGACTCGCCGCTGTTCAGAAACCCGCTGTCGGACCCCAAGAAGAAAGAGGAGGTGAGTGAGACGTGCAGCTGCTAATTTGACTTCAGGAGCCGACATTTTTACTTTCTTGACATTGTGTGTGGATTGCAGGCTGATCTGTGTTTCACTTTGTTTTACTTGACCTTCATTTAATCAAGATGCTCTCTTAATCAATAATAAAGCTGATCAAACCGAAGCGTAGTTCTGCTGATTTAGTGGCTGAAACCTTTTCGAGTATCCAATCACAACTCGTTTGTGTTCCGACAGCGCCTCAAGCCGACCAATCCGACTGCCCAGAAGGCTCTGACCACGCCCACCCACTACAAGCTGACCCCTCGCCCTGCGACCAGAGTCCGCCCCAAAGCGCTGACGTCGTCGGGGGCCTCCAAGTCGCAGCTCTTCGACGGCCTGGACGACGACGAGCCCTCGCTCACCAACGGAGCCTTCATACCCAGGTACCCCGTCTGATAATCATCTGGTGAATCATCGATTGTGTTCACCAGCAGCAGGCGCTCCACTGTTTAAACCCTTTTCTGTCAGAGTACATTCATGTGTGACATCAGAGTGATGTCACAGTACAAACGGCTGCAGAGTGACCGTCAGAGTTTGTTTGATTTACAGGAAGAGCATCAAGAAACTGGTGCTGAAGAACCTGAACAGCAGTCAATACAGCAGTCCAGTCAGCAAGGAGACCGACGACCTCGCTTCACCTCCAGAGTACCCACAGAACGGACACAGGTCTTAACACACACACACACACACACACACACACTGGTGAAACCTGGCGGCAATTGTAAGCCATACGCAGGAGCGAAAAGCGCCGTCGTCTTTTCACAGCAGATGTCAAATATGGTCTGAAAAATCTGGAAAAGTCTGGAGTTTTGAAATGGAAAATGTGTAGGAAACCTGTCATCCCCAACTAGCCCGCTTTTATTTTGAAAATAACTTCCTTGTGTATATTTGACACTTCTATTCTTTGGTACAATAATGGATTCATTCAAGTGTTTTTGTTAACGATAGCGTAGATGAGGTTTTAAATGAATGTTAATATTCGTCTCCTCTGTCTTCCTGTCTGCAGTCATATGGAGGAGGAGGAGGAGGTGCCGGGTCCCAGCAGCCGGCCAGACGACGACCTGGAGGTCACCCAGTTCTACGTCAATCCCATCGCCAAGCCCATCCCGCAGGGCCGCATCCAGACCAGCCTGCAGGACACCATCAGCGACCTCAACATGCACAAACCGGCCAGGAACGGCGGACTGGAGGTCAGCAGCCACAGATCTGATCTGGATCTCTTTGTTCAACGTGTATCTTTGTTTGATCGACAGAGGCAGCATCGAGATATTTAAATGTTTTGTTGATGAAACACAGACGAGTTTGTATCGTCATCTTAAGATAACGTAGACGTCAAGTTTTCACACGTCAGATAGAAAACATGAGTCCAGAAGGTCCGACTGAATCCTGACTGAGATCGGAGTAACAAGACTGAACGATTCAACAGAATCTCAGAATGAGTGTTCACAGTCTATAACTTTAATGTTGAATCGTTGTTGTTTTTCCACAGCTGAGCAGCGAGGACGTGTCGGCGTCTCTGGGGGACGAGTCTCTGCAGGAGGACCGAGAGGAGGAGCAGCAGGAGTCCCAGCAGTCTCCTCACCCAGCAGGTCTGTGTTCAACCCCTGTGGACCCTTTAACATTAAACCTGTTGACCCTGTGTCATAGAACCCATTTACATTCACTGATCTGGAGGTCAGAGGTCAAGGGACCCCTTTGAACATGACAGTTTTTCCTCGACAAAATTTAGCGTAAGTTTGGAGCGTTCTTTAACCTCCTTCACGACAAGCTAGTCTGACATGGTTGATACCGATGAATTCATCAGGTTCTCTAGTTTCATATGATCAGGAACTCAGGAAACAAAAACCAGAGACGATGGCAACACCTTTAACTTCTGGGTTTTTAAGTTCCTGTAGTGGAAAAGTCTGTTTCCTTCACTGGAACATTTAGAGGACGAAACAGGCAGCAAAACCAAAATCATATTTATCTTTCAGGGAAAAAAGTAATAAATGCATCACATCCTGTTTCCTGTTTTTCAGGCGTTGTTCTGAACCGTGTTGGTTATTACACCATCCCCTCCATGGAGGATCTGGCTGAGATGGTGGACGACAACGGGGAGTGTGTGGTGGACAATTTCACCGTTGGCAGGAAAGGTAACGCCCGCAGGAGCTGCATTTCTACCGGACGGCAAAGCTTTAATATATATTTACGCTCTTTTAAAAGGACGTTCAGCGTCTCGTCTGCTGATTGTGATTCTCAGTTAATCTGAGTTTGTAACGCCTCGCCGTCTCACCGCTCTGCTCTTATTGGCCCTCACAGGCTACGGCTCCATCTTCTTCCCCGGCGAGGTAAACGTGACGGGACTGAACCTCGACGAGATCGTCCACTTCAGACGCAAAGAGGTCATCGTGTACCCGGACGACAAAAACAAGCCACCGGAGGGGGAGGGGCTAAACAGGTGAGAGACGGGATCTCAGCCTGGTTATTATACTGTATGTCATTAATCCACTTCCTGTCCTGATCCTGTTTTCTGTTCCTTCTCTGCGCGTTCGCAGGCGAGCGGAGGTGACTCTGGACGGCGTCTGGCCGAACGACAAGACGTCCTGCACTCAGATCAGGAGCCCCGAGCGCCTGACTGAGATGAACTACGAGGGTCGGCTGGAGAAAGCCTCTCGCAAACAGGGAGCCCGTTTCCTGGAGTACAGAACCGAGACCGGATCCTGGGTGTTCGAGGTCAGTCGCTGCTGCTGCTGCTCACACACTGATTTACATCAGATAATAACTGACAGGGGAACACTGAAGGACCGCGAGTATGGAGGACAGAACCTGCCAAAATCAAAAATAAATAAATAAATGACTCGATAAATAAAGAAATATGTCGGTAAATGTAGCAAAAATAATATAAAAAATAGCCGTTAATTAATTGATCAAATGTGACAGAAATTGATTTTTATTTGCTTCCTTATTTATTATTATTTGAATATCTTTGTATTAATTTCCTTATTTATTTACTATTAATTTTTATTAACCTTTTATTTATTTATGTATTTTATTTATTTTTCAAATTTATTATTCATGTATGAATTTATTTTAGCAATTATCTTTATTTATTTTTATTATTTTTCAAATGTATTTATTTATTTATTTTTTGCATTTATTATTCATGTATTTATTTATTTTAGGAATTATTTTTATTTATTTCAAATGTATTTCTAAAATTAAAAAAAAAAAATTGTCATTTATGCATGATTTCCCCTGCGCATTTCACAACATATTTATTTCCCCAAACTTATTTATTTCTGTATTATTTTCTTTATACCTACCTACATTTCTTTTTACATTTCTTTATTACGGTGTATGACTAAATGCTAGCTATACATAAATAAATAAAAATCCCTTATTTATAGAGTAACTAAATAAAGGAATTACTACGAAGATAAATAAATAACGAAACAAAATAAAACAGAAATATGAATTTTATCAATTAATTAATTTTATTATTATTTTTGCTACATCTAATGACATATTTGGTTATTTATTGAGTCATTTATTTATTTATTTATTCATTTATTTTTTGATTTTGGCAGGTTCCGTCCTCCATACGTGAGAGTTGTTTTGTCTCTATAAATGTCTCCTTATTGCAGGTGTATCGGTATCTGTGTGAATGTCGGTGTATGTTCCCTCGGCTTGTTTCTCTGATAACTTCAGATCCAGACGTCCGACGACTAAAAATCCTTCATCCGGTTAAAATAAAGAGTTCAAAAGTTATGGTAAAAGTGTTTCTCATGTAGCTCTCCCTCTCCCTCTGTCTCTCAGGTGGCCCATTTCTCCAAATATGGCCTCCAGGACTCCGACGAGGAGGAGGACGTCCCGCCCAAAGCCGACCCTAAGAAGCTGAAGACGATGATGTCACTTCCTCCCTCCAGGCTGCAGCAGCAGCTTCCCCCGTCCCAGCAGCAGGTGGCGCCACAGGCTCAGGTAGAGCAGCCTGCGCCTAGCAACACTCATCATCATCACCATCATCTTCCCCACTGACACAAAGAGATGATTAAAGGAGCATTTCAATCTGTCCAGCAGGTCCTTTTTGAAAACATAACTGTTGGCTCTTTATTATAGTGCTGATTTGAGTTTATCACCGCGTGTTGGTGCTGATGTTTCTGCACTAAAACCAGTTTTCACGCTCTTCATCTCAGCTGAACCAACAGTTAATAACAACTTTGATCTGTTGGGTTCATTTATCAGCTTTAGTCAGATATTTATCAGCCTTTTTGTCTGACGATCCGATTCGTCTGCTGCTTCAGTTTTAACCCGTCACAAAGAAGTGTCCTTACATTGTGACATAAATATACTTTAACCCTCTGAGAGCCACAACAGAGCCGTTTAGGGTTTCTTTAGGGGGGTCTTTAGGGGGAGATAGCAGGTCAACAGTAGATGTCACATAGAAGTGGTGAACATCATCTGAAAACTGAGAACCTGAAGATTAATCTGAGATGCAGCTCAGCACTGTGTGTCAACTTCTTCTAGTTATTAATAAGAAATATGAATTAATCAATTAAAATAGTGTATAAGGGTTTAGAACATGATGATAGAAGTATATGATAATCATCTCCATGCTCTATTATGTCTCATAAGTTGTTGCAGCAATTTTTTGGGGTTGAAACCATTTGTTACAGATTTGGTGCTATATTTAACCATATTTTACCACTGGAGAATTGATAAACTGATCAATAATCCTCCAGAATACCACATTAAGACACCAAGACCTTGAGGAACACCAGAGAAGAAGACATGCTGCGATTTGGGATCAAAAACGTTTTGACATTTGGAGATTTCTGCGATTTTTCAGCGATTGGATGGCGAGCAGAAACCCCCTTACTGATCAATCTAGCTAGGAAAGCCATCCATCCTCTGAATGCTCTAGGTCTCTAGTTTGATCCATCCATCCTCTGAATGCTCTAGGTCTCTAGTTTGATCCATCCATCCTCTGAATGCTCTAGGTCTCTAGTCTGATCCATCCATCCTCTGAATGCTCTAGGTCTCTAGTTTGATCCATCCATCCTCTGAATGCTCTAGGTCTCTAGTTTGATCCATCCATCCTCTGAATGCTCTAGGTCTCTAGTCTGATCCATCCATTCTCTGAATGCTCTAGGTCTCTAGCTTGATCCATCCATCCTCTGAATGCTCTAGGTCTCTAGTTTGATCCATCCATCCTCTGAATGCTCTAGGTCTCTAGTTTGATCCATCCATCCTCTGAATGCTCTAGGTCTCTAGTTTGATCCATCCATCCTCTGAATGCTCTAGGTCTCTAGTCTGATCCATCCATTCTCTGAATGCTCTAAGTCTCTAGCTTGATCCATCCATCCTCTGAATGCTCTAGGTCTCTAGTTTAATCCATCCATCCTCTGAATGCTCTAGGTCTCTAGTTTGATCCATCCATCCTCTGAATGCTCTAGGTCTCTAGTCTGATCCATCCATTCTCTGAATGCTCTAGGTCTCTAGCTTGATCCATCCATCCTCTGAATGCTCTAGGTCTCTAGTTTGATCCATCCATCCTCTGAATGCTCTAGGTCTCTAGTTTGATCCATCCATCCTCTGAATGCTCTAGGTCTCTAGTTTGATCCATCCATCCTCTGAATGCTCTAGGTCTCTAGTCTGATCCATCCATTCTCTGAATGCTCTAGGTCTCTAGCTTGATCCATCCATCCTCTGAATGCTCTAGGTCTCTAGTTTGTGGCTGTAAAGTTTCATGAGGCTGTGAGAGGTCTAGAGGTCGGTACTGATGGATTCATCAGGTTTTCTAGTTTCATTGTTGTTGAAGGTTTTTGTTCTTCAGGAATTCATACAGAGAATGTATATTAGTATATAATGAGTCAGCAACTCTACTTAAAGTTTGTATCATTTAACATCAGGTTAAGCGGGTTCACATTTTAGACATTAACCTGCTTCAAGATGTGTGAAATAAATTGTACTAATTTTCATATAATGAGCGAAAAAACTAATAAAGTAAAATGAAGATGACATTTAATCTTTCTTTCTTAATTTCTACAAAATTTCAACGGCGTTTCACCTAGATGTACAAAATTTGTTAAGCACATATATCACATATAGACTTAAAAATAAGTCTCTTGGGGCCATGCTCTAAACCCAACAGGAAACCGGACATTTTTAATTTAGTGTGATTTCTTTTTTTTTATATTTGTGTTTGTATTTTCGGCTATTTCCAGGCTCTTTACTTTAACGAACTCCTCCTACAGATTTAACCCGATCAACTTCAGATTTGGTCGGTACAATCTAAAGACCTTTGTGGTGAAAAGTTCTTCACATCTTGAGGTTTTTAATGAAACGGCGTTGACGCGGCGTGGCGGAGAATTGATTGAATGATTCGCCATTAAACAACAAAACTGTTGTAACTCGACTGTACTTGGTCAAATCTGCCCCAAAACTTGACCTACTTCATAGTAGTCCAGGCCTGAGGACATCTACACGGCAATATTGGCTCATAGTCACAGCGCCACCTACTGGCAACAGGAAGTCAGCGTTATGTGACAGACATCCGATTCACATGAAATTTATTTTGTTTAATCTACACTTGATGATGAGCAACATAATGCATGTTAAACGCCACATAGTGGAGACAGGAAGTGATGAAAAATGTGCGATACGTCATTTCCTGTGCCACTCAATCCACGCAGGAAATAACGTCTAAGTTGTGCGTTCAGTGTTCGATGGTCACTGAAATGTAGGGCTGCATCGACCGGCGTCCCGCCAGTAACCCCGGCACACATAAAGCTGCGAAGGCCCGGTCATCGCTGCTCGCAGTTTTAATGTTTCAATTTGTATTTTTAGTAAATCTATTTAAAGTATAATCTGTTATTTTAATAATAGAGTTGAGTTTTATTATCAGGATTCACTGACCAGAGATCAAAGGATGTTTATCAACAATCAACAAATGTATTCAATGTGTCGTCCATAACTTCCATAATCATGAAACCTCAGACGTCTCTGACTTTATGACTCTTACCGTGTGTCTTCAGTCCACCGCCGTCGTGGATCTTCCGGGCGGCGTTGCGGAGTTGGACAGCGACATGGCCGACATCACCCAGAGCTTCCCGACAGAGAGCATGCTGGGAGCAGAGGAAGACGGCGACCTGCTGTCGTCGGGGGAGATGGACGCGACGGCGGGCGGGAAGCTGATCTCCGCGGAGCACGACGGCGTCTCTGCGTCAGGCCACATGGCGTCCTCGCTGGGGATCAACCCGCACACCCTCCAGGTACGAAGAGCAGCTGCGGTCCTCGTCCACAAACAGGAAGTTGAATTTTAAAAAAACGCCCGTTGACTCTTGTCGTGTTTTTTGTCGGCAGATCATGAAGGCGTCTCTGTTCGCTGAGGATGAGGAGGAGAGCGACATGTTTCAGGATCAGGGAGCGATGAAGGTCTCCACTGACGTCTCGTCGCCTCGCCTCGTCCTACCGGGAGCTCAGAGCCGACCCTCCGGTACGAAACACAAACCTCCCACTTCCTCTTTGATTTATTTATTCAGAGGCGTTTGGCTGAAAGCTGCTTTAGGGGCGGTCTGGGGAGAGGTGACTTGCTTCAGGGTTAGGGATGCACCGATACAGACCGAGTACAAGTACTTCCATCTGGGTACTCTCCGATACCGAGTACCGATACGAGTACTTCTCTGTGCCAAAAGACCCTCGTTAACAGCCAGCTGGAGGGTGTGAGCGACACACGGCAGGCTGGGGAGTCCCGGTGCGCCGCCACCGGCTCTAGGTCGGCTCATAAAGGCTCGGGGCGAAGGTGGCTCGCGGCGGCAGCTTTACAGCGCTCCCCGTCCGGACCTCGCTGCACCGTGAACAAAGGGCTCTCTGCACCATCTCTCCCCGCCGGGGAGGGATGGGGCCCCTTGCTCCCGGTGCGACTGTCCACCGGGGCGGACTGTCCTCAGTGCGCCCCAACTGCGTTGTGTGATCGCGACCCACGTAGGGGTATATATATATATATTTATATATATATATATATATATAAAATCCTGACGTGAGACTGAATGATTATTCTAAATCTAATCTCTCTCTCTCTCTCTCTCTGCAGTGGGCGGTCTCCTTCAGGCTCGTTTTACCTCCGGCCTCTTCTCTCAGCTGTCAGACTCTTCTCGTCCTCCTCTTCTTCTTCCTCCTCTGTCCCGGGGGTCTCCGGGAGCTGTCGAACCCCCCCGCTCCTCACACTGGGCGGGGCCGGGCCCCTCGTCCTTCCTGCTGCCCCCCCGGACTCCAGAGCCTTCGGTCAGGACGGTTGGCGTCCGGCGGCTGGGCGGGCCCGTACCTCTCAAGGAGTCGGTCACTCAGGGGAAGGTCGGTTGGTTTTGTGTTTTTGTATTCTGACCCCTGACCCCCCCCGCTCCCGTGGTGACACTCAGTGATCCTTCATGTTGTTGTTTTTCAGGGGAGTTTGTTGATGGACGCCGGGCTGTTTGCGGGGCGCTCCTTCCGGGTCGGTTGGGGTCCCGGCTGGACGCTGGCACACTGCGGCCACCGGCTGAGCTCGCCGCCGGCCAAACGACTCGACCACCGCGAACTGACCAAAACTGACTTCAGCTTCCTGCCAAAACCCGCCAGGAGCAAACCGTAAGACTCACCGGAGCCAAGAAAGCATCTTTATTTCTGTGTTTCTGTTTTATCTCTTTCATCTCGCATCATATCTTTTCGTTCATTCTAGTTTTTTTAACCCCGTCTCGTTTACCGCGCTTTCCTTTATTACCGTGTCATCACCATTAATATCTATACAATCAAAGATTCTAATCACAAAGCTCCTCATACATTTAGCCCAGAGGTCAGCAACCTGCGTCTCTTAAGCTCAGAGTTATCCGTTAACATCAGAGACTCAGAGCGGTGCTGTAACAGGAAGTGACGGCGTGTTTTGTCCTCAGGCTGACCGAGAGCCCCTATAAGGTGGTGTTGGAGCAGCTGGTGGGTCTGGAGCCGCCGGCGCTGAAGACCAGCGAAGAGGAGGAGGATGAGGAGAGCCAGGCGGTGCTGCAGCGCCCTCTGGACATCTGTCTGAAGCACAGCACCGTCGACACCACGGACGCCTCCGCCTGCCCTCTGGTGCGACCGCAGCCCGGCGTGGCGGCGCTGCACGAGTACGCTGAGTGGATCACCGAACTGAACGACAGGCAGGGAGACGCAGACCGTAAGTCCATGATTTAAATAACGTTACTCTACGTCGGGTTCAGTGAAATGGCAACATCAGCTGACAGGAAGTACACATGGACCCAAGCTGTTGCCTAGCAACACAATTCCGTCGAAAATGCACTAAAACGGAGCGTTTCAGTCAGAGGGTAAATACAGATATAGTCAAGCTGACAGTATGAGGAAAATAAAGAGTTTTTTTAACATTACAGCATGTAAACATGTTCTAGTAGAAACACAAAATACAAGTATGAACCTGAAGATGAGCACGATATGGGACCTTTAATTAATTAATTAGTTGTTGCAGCCCTCCACCCGACACACCAAGACCAGACTTTGAATTCCTGTCCCTATAAGAGACGTGATTCTGCCGTTTCTTCATCTCTCTCTCTCTCTCTCTCTCTCTCTCTCTCTCTCTCTCTCTCTCTCTCTCTCTCTCTCTCTCTCTTTCCCCCCCCCCCCTCTCCAGCCGTCCTGGGTTACTGGGCCGAGGTCTGGACCCTGTGCGAGGCCCTGTGGGGCCGGCTGGGCCCCGTCGATCAGGAGCCAGAAGACGTCGAGGCGTCGTCGCCCAGCGAGTACGAGCAGCAGCTGGAGAGGAGGCGGACCTTCTCGGCCTGGCTGTCCCGCGGAGCCGCCTGCAGGGTGGAGGAGGAGGTGGCGCTGGCGGGGAAGGGTCGCCACATGGAGGCCATCTTCAGCTACCTGACGGGCAACCGCACCAGCGAGGCGTGTCGACTGGCGCAGAAGGAAGGTGAGGAGGTGTGGTGGTAGCAGAGTTCTGGAGGAGTTCGACTGAATCACGACTGGAATCACATTTGATTTTATTTTAAATAGAAAACTTAACATGAGTCCGTTTGTCCCGCAGGAGACCACCGTCTGTCCCTGCTGCTGTCTCAGGCCATGGGCTCTCAGTACTGCCGGGACCTGCTGGCCCTTCAGCTCGTCGACTGGAACCGCATGCAGACCGACAGCTACCTGCCCGAGGAACGGCTGCGCATCTTCACGCTGCTCGCCGGGAAACCTGTAAGATTTCTTATTGTACTACTGCTGACGCCGACCGGCTTCACCGAGACGTTGATGTCAAATGAACAACAACGACCCAGAGACATAACTTTTGTCTGAGTGCTGTAAAGCCCCTCCAGCCAGCCTTACTTCCTGTTTTTTGGTTGACGTTCTTTCTCAAACAGAGAAAGGGGGCGTGGTTACTAGTCAGACGTAATTCATCACCATGGCAACCAGATCAAATATATAAATAAAATGAAAACCCTCAGTTAGCTAATGCAACAAGTTGGGCCAGCTAACTACTGTACGTAGAAAGACAAACAGATTTATCAGTTTACTGCTCAGACACAAAAGCTTCTCCTACAGTCGTACGTCGTATTCACAGTTTTACAAGTGATGCACTGATACCACTGTTTTCAGACCGAGTACAAGTACTTCCATTTGGGTACTCTCTGATACCGAGTACCGATATGAGTACTTCTCTGTGCCTAAAGACCCTCGTTAACAGCCAGCTGGAGGGTGTGAGCGACACACGGCAGGCTGGGGAGTCCCGCATACGAGGCGGTGCGCTGCGACCGGCTCTAGGTCGGCTTGGAAAGGCTCGGGGTGAAGGTGGCTCTCGGCCGCAGCTTTACAGCGCTCCCCATCTGGAGCATGAGGACCCGAAAGATGGTGACGAGAGGTTAACGTCACGCTGCCATAAAGTGGTATCGGTGCCGTTGTATCGGAGCCGTTTGGCGAGTACGAGTACATGAGCACAGTATCGGACCCGATCCCCGATACTGGTATCGGTGCATTCCTACATTTTACCAACAACCTTTTTTTTAACTTTGAGCACGAAATCCAGTTATTGGGCTAATCACCGTCGTCAGGAAATGACTCAGATAGATATGAAATATCGTAGAAAAGCCAGAACCCGCTGGAGGAGGTCTGTAATGCTTCCCCGCTGGACTTCAGCTGAGAGTCGGTAGCTTGATGCTGTGTGGTGTTTTCCTCTCCGTTCTGCAGGTGTGGCAGTTGTCCGACTCCTCGGTGAACGTGTGCTCTCAGCTGGACTGGAAACGCTGCGTCGCCGTCCACCTCTGGTTCATGTTGCCTCCGACCGCCTCCGTGGCCGACGCCCTCGCCAGATACGAAGCCGCCTTTCAGGTGAGCTGCTGCCTCTTGACATGTCTACTCAGAAGGTCTTCTGTCACCGGCTGTCACAGGCCTCGTTGTTGTTGTTGTTGTTGTTGTTGTCACGTGACTCAGAAAGACTCGTGGTGGTGGTGGTTTCCGTCCTGCAGGGCTCATGTGAGGGGGGGAAGTACGCCTGCGCCCCCCTGCCTCCGTACCTGGAGGCGGAGCAGCGGGACGTGGAGGATATGGAGGAGGAGGAGGAGGAGTCTAAACAGTCCGCTGCACGACCTCTGCTTCCACCTGCTCAAACTCTACAGTGACAGGTAAACCAGCCGTACGTCGTGTAGTCAGTTATTCATTTCCACTCATTTTTTTTTAAATCGCAATACATATGGAATCAGCATCCCGGTATGGTGATAGTATTGAATCAATAGGTGGATCGTCCCAGCCATAACAGTATAACACTAATAATATTAGAGTAACCTGATCTTTATCTGACACGGTGAAGAAGTATTGGTTTAAAACACGCTGAATAGAGATGATAAAAAGAACTAGACCTGTTCTAACAGGCTGACGAGCCCTGATGAGGTTCTGATGATGCTCTAATGCTTCAGTTGTCTCTTGTGTGTTCAGACACTACAGCCTGCAGCAGCTGCTGGACCCTCTGACGGTCACCTGGGAGCGTCTGGACTACCGTCTGAGCTGGCACCTGTGGGGCGTCCTGCAGGCGCTGCACTACAGCCACCTGAGCGCCTCGCGGCAGGGACTCCTCCACGCCAGCTACGCCGCTCAGCTGGAGAGCGCCGGCCTCTGGCACATGGCCGTCTTCATCCTGCTGCACATCCCCGACCACACGTATGTTAAAATATCTCCAGGCTTCAGCTTCACAACTCGTCCTCCCTGCAGATTAAAGAGGTTAACGGTGATATATATTCTGTGTCTTCAGTCAGCGGGAGCGAGCGGTGAGGGAGATGCTGACCCTCCACTGCCCCCTGCAGGAGACGGACCAGTCGGTCCAGAGGGAGCGCTTCCTGACCGAGAGGCTGCTGATCCCGGAGCAGTGGATCCACGACGCCAAGGCCACCCGAGCCCGCCGCGACGCCGACCGCCACCAGGAGGCCCTGCACCTGTACCGGGCCGGGTACTGGAGCCAGTGTCACCGGCTGCTCATCCAGCACCTGGCCTCAGGTCGGTACACTCTGAGGGACTCTAGGAGGTTTATTCCACCAAGTAGATACATACATACATACATTTATACATTTATGCAGTTCTCTCAACGTACTTACACAGAATATAAAATAAATACCAGATGAAAATTATAATCTAAAAATGTGCATCAAAGAATTTAGATTATAATCTAAAAATGTGCATTAAAGACTAAATTATAGTCTAAAAATGTCGATTAAAAACTGTAAATTATAATCTAAAAATGTGCATTAAGGACTGTAAGAATTATAGTTTATAACGGAAGCAGCAAATATATAATAATATTTAATAATTAATAATATATATAATCAAGGTTCCTCAGAAAACACTTCTAGTGATCCAAAGTGAAGACAAAACAGACTGCGTGTTTTTTTAATCTGATTCATTTGGATTTATTACCATAGATTATTATTATTATTATTATTATTATTAATAAATAGTTATTAGTAGTTTTTTGTTTTTTTTTTACGTTTTTAAGTGCTAAGTGTTTTTATCTTGGTACTTTTGCAGCAATTAAATTTAAATAATTCCAATTAATAAATCTAAATTAAACTGTAATCCTCCAATAAAAACAGATAAAACAGAATTATTCAAATGGCACATCAAATAATAAAGATAATGTAATTTTTGGTGAAGGACAGACCTAGCTATTTTATTTATTATTTATTTTAATTGTTCAAAACATCTCATTTCCTGTCTGACTTTATTGGCGTTCCAATAATATAATATAAGATATAATAAGAGTGGTTTCAGGTGAGTCCCGGTAAAGGTTTAGTTCCCGTGAGTTCTTCCGTTAAGCTCGTTCCCTCCCGTCCTCCCGTAGACTGCATCATCAACGACAACCACGACTACCTGCTGGAGTTCCTGGAGGGGCTGGCGGTCCCTGAACACAGCGCCACCATCCAGGACTGGGACGCGGCAGGGAGGGTTTACCTGGACTACATCCGGGTCATAAAGACGCTGCAGGACATCCAGCAGGTAACAGACGCTCCCGTTCAGTTTATATTTTTAATTAATGTTTTGTTTTGATTTGATTTTTTTAATTAATAATTTCCAATGATATCTTTAAAACCAATAAAATGTCATCACAAAAAACAATTTGTTATTAATAAATGCGAATATTATTTGTAAGTCATATTTATTATTATTAATCAATATTAATAACAATAATTATTATTATCATTGAGTAAAATTGTAATGTTTTTATTTTATTAATTTATTTTGATGGTTTATTTTTTGCAATTATTTTTTTGTTTTGAATTATGTTTTTTTTGTCAATACTTTCCAACGCAAATGAAATTTGATCACAAAAACTACTTTGTAAATAATACTAATATTAGTAAGTCATATTTTTTATTATTATTATTAGTAGTAGTAATTGTTATTAATATCATTATGAGTAATAATTGTATTTATTTTTATTACGTGGTTTTTTTTTTTCAATTGTTTTGTTTTTAATTTATTTATTTTTTAAATGATACCTTCCAATGCTTATCTTTAACACCAATCAAATGTGATCTAAAAAGAATTGACTTTGTTATTTAAATCATGCGTTAATAAATATGAATCAACAGAAAATTCAGATGCCAAAACACAAACACTGGCAGCCACACTGCTCAGTGTACTGCAGCAATACAAGTGCTGCATTCACTTAAAGCACAGAAATATTAGCATCAGGATGTACTTAAAGTCCCAAAGTAAAAGTACTCCTCATGCAGAATGATTCACTTCAGGGTTTTATTATATTGTTTGATCATTATTGTTGGTTAATATGATGTTATGATGGATGTTTAATGATGCATCTTATTTTATTAAACTGTTAAGTTACTAGAGGTGTTAAATAAATGTAGGTCAGTAAAAAGTACAATATTTCCCTCTGAGTTATAGTGGAGTAGAAGTATAAAGTGTTTGTGTTGTGTCAGATGGAGAACGCCGGTTACGAGTTGGAGCGTCTCTACACCGACGTGACGTCTCTGTGCAGCAGAATCGAGCTCCTGCCCTGCAGCGCCGCCAGAGACCGCCTCGCCCAATCAGGTAAGAGCACGCCGGTTTAACCGGCGCAGCGCAGCGACGCGAGTCTGCAGCTTTTACCCTCCGGCTGGAAACAACAGCAGCAGCTGGATTCACCTGCCCTCTGATTGGCTGAGTGTTAGATGAAGGTGAGGATCAGATTTCAGGTGGACAGACAGAGAAACTGAGTTGAAGCTGCAGTCAGTTGGACTTTAGGGACATTTAAACCCTCAAACATCACACCCCTTCTTCTCTAACGCCCACCTTTAACCACTAAACAACAAGTGATGTCACCGTCGGAGACAGATTTACAATGTTGGAATAACATCAGGAGAGTTTTCTAGCGTTGCGACGTTCTCATGATCTCAATGGTTTAATGTAAGGTGGTTATAAAACTCAGGCCAAGCTGTCTTAAAGCAGCAGTGAGTAGAAACTAGGGATGCACCGATACCAGTAGTCCATCTAACTTTCATTGCGCCACGGGGTTTTGCTTGCACCCTCTGACTCGCGCGTGCTCCCCCGGGATCAATGGTGATTCTGATGGATATATCTGAGTGCCAAGTATAACTTGATGACACATCCGTTGGTAAGAAACAGAGTTTATTAGTGAGAAAGAGGGAGATTATTTGAGGTGAGTAGTTGCTCTCAGATGGTCTTGAGGTGATTTTTAGATTCTGGAGACAGAATCGGTAACTCTTCCCGACAGCGAGGGATCTCCCAGGAGACGAGTTTGGATTGAGTCTTCCTGCCTCGCGACAACAGCAGGACGAGTAGCAGTTGGTTTGCAGATCACAGTGAACGAAAAGTCTCCTAAACCCGACGCTCAGGTCGGTGGGTGAAGTCAGCTGTTGTTGTTTGGTGAGAATGAAAACCTGCCGCCGCTTTCCACGACACAAAACCTCCTCTTACCAAAGCCCCTCCACCCCCACCTCCTCCTCCTCCTCCCTCCATGCAGAAATGGCGAAGCGTGTGGCCAACATCCTGCGGGTGGTGCTGAGCCTGCAGCAGGGCGACGCCGCCTCCGACTCCCTCGGCATCCTGCTCAGCCAGCTGGCGCCGCACATCACCCGCCTGCCGATGCCGGAGGACTACACGCTGGAGGAGCTGCGAGGCCTCACGCAGTCGTACCTGCGACAGCTCATCGTCAGCCAATGAGAGCAGCGAACAGGAAGACGATGTTGTTGACATCAGATTAAAGTATAAAGAGGTGTTGCTGCTCGGAACATCATGAAATTGTGATGCAGAAAGTTTTCCAAAAAAAAAACAAAAGGAGCCGAGGCGAGTTACGGTCGTTTGTTTCCGCGGAGGTTGGAGTTTATTCTCTTCCGTTTGGACGCCGTCTGTTGGAGAAAACGGACGCGAAGCTCCGATACGTCATTCCTCATCATCTGTTTGTCGCTTCAGGGGAGAATTTTAAAAGATAAACAACAGCAAGTGACACGAAATTACTCCTAATTTAAACCATCAGACCATCAGAGGTTCTGCACGTTTTATCCCATTTAATTACAAATCTCATACTTCAACATCACAGCGAAACATTCAGCAAACTATGTTACCTTCTTTTAGACCAGTGGTTCCCAACATGGGGTCCAGCCCCTCCTAAAAACGGTCATAAAACGATTCCACGGGGTCACAAGCAGAAATATTTTTTTCATCATGTTTTTATGTGTTCTGACTTTTCCTCTGGATCATTATACCTCAAAAAATTATTTAATTTAAACAAAGAAAACATCACTCTTTGGTAGAACTGGTCTCTAGTAGATTTTCATACCATGCTGAAATAAATGGGATGCAGGAAAAAGACCAAATAGTCACCAAAATTAAGAAGTACTACATCATTTGTAGTAGAACTTGCAAATGTTAAAATGACCACTTTTCAGTGATTTCCAAGTTCTGTTATTGTTTATTATTTTGAAATTCTCCCCCAATAAACAGACTTATTTCCCTCTTTAACAGAGTTTCTTTCTCCCCATGTTTGAATAGCGTTTTTTGTAACTGCACTACACTGTGCATGTGAGCGTGTAAATGTTCCCTCGTTTGACCTCTGACCCCCAAAGAAAATTGCCGCGTTATTGATTAGCTGACAAAAAAAAAACATGTTATATTTTCATTCAAAGATTTGGTTTTATTATATAAGTAAATAAAAACAGCCGTTAGCTTAGCGTATAGTGTGACAGTAGCATCTGTTCATCTGTCGATATGTGAATAAAGACGATTATCTTAATATTAAAGGCGAGCGGTGATGTCGTACAAGCGGGTTCGATGTGCACATTTGTTTTGGAGACGACTCAGAGGAAAGCTCAACATGCAAAGTGTAAAATGCCGAATGGTCTATTTTTGTAGATTTCTTGTTTTTCCGTTTGGTTTGAATGTAAATCAGAAGTGTGTGATTGTGTGTGTGTGTGTGTGTGTGTGCACGAAACAAACAAACAAGTGTTTATTTTATTTTTTTTATTAGCACTTCATTACAGTTTGGTTGCCAGATTTTGTAACGTGAAGAGTTTCCTTCCAAAAACGAGCTGCCAACCAGAGATTTCACTGCGTGTAATTATATAAATATTGTATATTTTTGGAAACTCAAACAGGGAATATCAGGTCATTTTTATTCTCCACCTTTAATTATTAATAAATTGGATGCAAAGTGTTTTGGAAAGAAACTCTTCACTTATTGATTGATTGGTCTTTTTTTTTCTTTTTGTTGTAGATTAACTGTCGGCTTGCCAAGAATTTGTTTTTCAAAGTAAAATCAGTTTAGCTGTTTCTCAACAACAGAACGCTCTATATGATGTCTGTTGTTTCTCCTGTGAAACAGTAACTGTGTGTGTGAGTGTTGTTTACATGGATGGATTCTGCTTTGTGCGTGAGTGTGTGTGCATGTTTCCTGATGATTTTGTTGATAATATTTTTTAATAAAGTCAAGTAGAAATAAAGTTTTTTCATGGTATTTTTGCATCTCAGGATTTTTCTTTTCAGCTACAAAATACTGACGAGTGCATCAGAGGTCCATATCCATCCTATCCGTAGCCCCCATGATGCCTTGCGTGAATTATGGGCGCAACTTCCGTCGTGTCACTGAACCGGAACCGGCGTTTATCATGGTAACGGTCCGCTAATCCTCTCTCCTAGAGCGATTGTATTAAAAACACCACCTGTTACACCTCCAACGGGATAATGTGATCATACCTCTGAAGTGTTTTAACTCCACCTTCTTTTTCAGAAAAAAAGGAAGTCAGGTAGCTGTTCACTCTTTCTTCAGTGGAGGTTGAGCAGCTGACTTCATTTTTAAGGACTTTGAGTCGGTTGGAAATCCTTCACTTCTGAATGGAGAGGGAGCTAACCTCTCATCAAGTGAGGAGAGTGAATCGGAGTTACCAGAATCACAATGACTGACAGACTGGTGGGGCGAGATGTTCTAATCTAAGCCCTAACAATTTCTCTTTGTGTTGACAAAGATCTAACTGCTGAATGCAGGTCTTCTAAGTAACGCATGGCTTTCTTATTAGCTGTCTGAACGTTACGGAGGAGACAAGCATTTTGCGTTCTTAGGTTATCTACCTCCTTTTCCAGGGATGCTTTACTCTGAATGGCGAGGCTTGTTTGCCTGTGGAAAATCAGTAGCAAGCATTTCAACAATGGGTCTTTGGATGCGGTCTGCGCATCACACCTGTCTGTGAGGAGCGATTGTATTTCCTTCCTGCACCTGCTTATGAATACAGCGCAGCCAGGGTTTAGGCTCTGTGCTAGGGAAGAAATAAAAAGCTCTACACAGGGGTTCTCCATTGTTGTCACTGGAATGGAGGGTGAAACTAAACAGGATGTCTAGTACAAAACAAAAACAATGTTGTTGGCTATGGTGTTGCGTTGGCAGAAACCTTGTAGTGTAACTTGGGAGGTACACTAGCCTTACAACAATACACTGGCCTACACTATGGGGGGTAGCTTCCTGTGGACGAGCGGTAGCTACAGCACCAACTAGTGACTCTAGTGGGCATCAAACAAAACATTAACAGTGTTTGCTTACACACTTACAGCATGCACTAACTGAGATGCAGGGCCAGTAACAGTTGTGATGATGTCTCTTAAAGGTGACTCAAACTGGAACACGTGGAAGTAACAGCTAGGTGCAAACTTATATCACAAGGCTGGTAGCACACTGTGGCTCTATCTCAGGCTATATTTAACTCAGGCTGGAATGCTTGGCAGTTACACAGCCAGGTACAAGCTCTCTGTTACACAGGGCCGGTGGCACGCTTTGTCACTAAAGGAACACTTAGATTAACAGCAAATTATGACAACTTGACTAGATTGCATTGAATACTTGGTATTCAAAACGCTGAACCAAAATTATTTCAAGTTCTACAGCGTAGGTTAACTTGAATTAGCTAGACGTCTACTCTTGTGGAAGACTAGTGGTGTAGAATGTAAACACTTTTGGTTTGTTTAGAAGTGGAATCAAAATTTTCGGTTTAACCAAAAATGTTGCTGAAATTAATATTGCAAAATTATGAACAATTTACCAACAATACTATGCCTCACACGGGGCACCATAATGTTGGGGATGCAGATAAGAGCTGGTCTAGTTATAAGAAAATATTAAAGATAATTATCAATAAAATTGATATTAATAGATTATCAATATATATTAATAATAACAGGCAACAAATTATATTGGTATATAAGATCAAAAAAGACATTAAAATGGCTATCAAAAGTAAATAATTATCAAATAATTATTAATATATTGAATAATATGATTTAATGTATATTAAATCATCCTCGGGGCACCACTCTGAAACAAAGAGAAAATGATAGCACATTTATGTAGTCTCATAGATAAGTCTCATTAAGTATACTAAACAATGGACATTGATTAATAATTAAATTAATAACTAGAACCAAAAATCACGATATCAATAGATAGTAGAGGTTGAAGGATTTTGGAGTTCTTGACACAGCAGCGGTTGACATTATTCACTCTTGTACAACATTAAACAGACCAGCATGTATAATCCACAAACATTTATTTACAAGATAATAAAGGTTTAAAACACAATATCAATCTAAGATGGCTGGCTACTTGTCTCAAGATGTTTGCATGGCCTACAAACAAGTTTGAGTTCATGTGGTCACTTGCCACCATCTTGATGGCGGGTCCCAACATTTTGCTAATGCAAACACAAAAGTAACGTTCTAATGTGTAACAAACTGAACTGGACAGCTTGGTGGAAATATATCTGCAACTCTTCTGTAATTACCAACTCAGTTGAAGCACAAGCTTCGATTAAAAGGCCTCAACAGTTGGAGTGGGTTGACTGCTCTTACAGTATATTAAGAACAAGTAGAAAAAGAAAAAGGAGAGGACAGACTGTCTTACCATGACCTGGAAGTGAACCACCCACTGGTGGAGCACTGGGAGTATCCCACCTGACACAGAAAACACAAACCAACATCACCCTGATCTACAAATATCTGTAGAACATTTTTACCTGTTTTTGATCTCTATAATTTTATTTCCTTGTATTTTTGCTTCTGCTGTGAGCGGTATTTCATAAGAGAATCTCTCCATAAAATCATCATTCGCTATGTAGCCAAATGCGTTTGCCAGAAGTCGAGTTGTCACAAAAACAGTCTGCAGCCGGTCGTTGAACTCTACCACCAGGTGAGTGTAGAATTTATTGGATCTTTTGATCCTGATTATTGTAATCCTCCCAGTCTGGACAGCAGCACTCTGAACCTGGATAAACACAGATCCACATTCATAATGAAGGTTTGGGACAAGAAGGAAAGGTTCAGTACAATAACCACTCTGATAAAGTAGTCAAATAGTTGAGTGTCTGCATTAAAGGACAATTTATTTCTGTTTGCAAACCACACTATATTTAACAGCTTATAAACTGAGCAGAGACGAGACAGTGTCTAACAGTTTTATTATGTTTGTTTATAGCCATGGTTTTATATGATGACAGGACGTAGCTGTTGACGACAGGACATATGGGTGTTGGCGACAGGATGTATCGACGTTGACTACAGGTTGTATAGGTGTTGATGACAGGACGTGAGCGTTGGCAACAGGACGTATAGGTGTTGATGACAGGATGCAGGCGTTGGCGACAGGACGTAGGTGTTGACAACAGGACGTATGGGCATTGGCGACAGGATGTATCAACGTTGACGACAGGTTGTATAGACGTTGGCGAAAGGATGTAGGCGTTGGCGACAGGACGGATAAGTGTTCATGACAGGATGTTTGGCGTTGGCGACAGGACGTATAGGTGTGATGTGGGGACGTGGGCCGTTGTCGACAGGGATGTATCAACATTGACAATAGGAGTATAGGCCGTTGACGACAGGACGTAGGTCTGTCATGACGAGTTCTTTGCGCTAGCATCATTGCAATGTGAAACCAAACTAACTGGATCAAATGTTTACAAGTTGACAAACGCAAGCTTCTGTTCAGACTTCCGGTGTGAAACGGCCCGTCTTAGACTGCGTTAGTTTACAAGTTGAACTCAATAAACTGATCTGAACGGAGTGAAAGGAATTTTCAAACAGGATCTCCTGATGAATCTGATGGAAAAACATGTGGAGACCAGGAGATATTATAGACAACTCCTGAAAAAGATGGTAAGTGAAGTAAAATATTCTTTAATATTTGACTGTTTTTGTTATATCCTTTTAACAATTACAATTATTTTATTCTAACTGAGATAATTTTTTTTGTTTTTATTGAATTGTTAATTTCTTTAACATTAATTGATGATGACCTTGACAACACAATTCGTCAACAGAGGGTTTTTTACTTTGAAAGGATTAACAGAAATCCTGTTGTAGAAAACGGGACACCTCAGGGGAGTGTGATGAGTCCTTTACTATTCTCAGCTATGACTTGATGATAAATAAACAAACACAGAGATGTCACTGCATCTACCTTAGTTTCCATGGATCCAGTTGCTTGCATGAATGATTCCTGCGTCACTGTCTGTTGAGGCTTCACAGCTCCGACAGGAACCATCTGAACAAACCACAAGATAAAAAAACAAAATCAGAAGAATTCCTCCAAGTAATTTTATTGAGAGATAATGTTTTAAAGACACTTACAGAGTAAATATTTGAGCTATTTTCGTATTTATATACAGATATACGCACATGCAGATAAAGACTCTAACATGAATATTTTGAGGTGAGAGTGGTGGAAGAAATACTGAAATCTTTTTAACAATGTTACAAGGTCTGTGATGGAGGCTTTGACGGCAGGACGTATAGACGACTACGACAGGACGTTTAGGCGACTACGACAGGACGTAGGCCATGACAAGGTCTATATGCGTTGACGACAGGACTTAGGAAACGACTACAGGACGTAGGCGACAACTACAGGACATAGGCGACTACGACAGGACATAGGCAACAACTACAGGACATAGGCGACTACGACAGGACGTATAGGCAACAACGACAGGATGTATAGGCGACTACGACAGGACATAGGCAACGACTACAGGATGTAGGCGACAACTACATGACGTAGGCGACTACGACAGGACGTATAGGCGTTGGCAACAGGACGTAGGCCATGACAGCAGGACGTAGGCATTGACAAGACGTATAGCGTTGATGACAGGACGTACAGGCATTGACGACATTGACGTATAGGCATTGGCGATGGGACGTATCAACGTTGACGACAGGTTGTATAGGTGTTGATGACAGGAAGTAGGCGTTTGCGACAGGACGTATAGGTGTTGATGACAGGACGTGGGCATTGTCGACAGGATGTATCAATTTTGACAACAGGATGTAAAGCTGTTGATGACAGGATGTAGGCGTTGGCAACAGGACGTATATGTGTTGATGGGGGAACGTGGGCGTTGTCAACAGGATGTATCAACATTGACAACAGGACGTATAGGTGTTGATGACAGGATGTAGGCGTTGGCAACAGGACGAATAGGTGTTGATGGGGGGACGTGGGCATTGTCGACAGGATGGTATCAACATTGACAATAGGATCATAATGTTTACAAGTTGACAAAACGCGAACTTCGGTTCAGACTTTCCGGGTGTGAAACGGCCCGTCTTACACTGCGTTTGTTTTAGCGAGGTGTACTCAATAAACTGATCTAAAACGGAGTCAAAGGAATTTTCAAACAGGATTTTCCTGATGAATCTGATGGAAAAACACGTGGAGACCATGAGATATTACTGAAAACTCCTGAAGAAGATGGTAAGTGAAGTAAAATATTCTTTAATATTTGACTGTTTTTATTATATCTTTTTAACAATTACAATTATTTTATTCTAATCGAGATCATTTTTTTTAGTTTTTATTGAATTATTAATTTCTTTAACATTAATTGATGATGACCTTGACAACACAGTTCGTTCGACAGAGGGTTTTACTTTGAAAGGATTAAAAGAAATTTTGTTGTAGAAAACGGGACACCTCAGGGGAGTGTGATGAGTCCTTTACTATTCTCAGTTATGACTAGATGATAAATAAACAAACACAGAGACTTCACTGCAGCTACCTTGGTTTCCATGGATCCAGTTGGTTGCATGAATGATTCCTGTGTCATTGTCTGTTGAGGCTTCACAGCTCCGAAAGGAAGCATCTGAACAAACCACAAGATAAAAACAATATTAGAAGAATTCCTCCAAGTAATTTTATTGAGAGGTAATGTTTTAAAGACACTTACAGAGTACATATTTTGAACTATTTACGTATTTATATACAGATATACGCACATGCAGATAAAGACTCTAACATGAATATTTTGAGGCTTTAGTGGTGGAAGAAATACTGAAATCATTTTAACAATGTTACAAGTAAATGTCATAACCGAAAGAACTAGATCGCGGGTACAAGCAGCCGAAATGGGTTTCCTCAGGAGGGTGGCTGGCGGCGTCTCCCTTAGAGATGGGGTGAGAAGCACAGTCATCCGTGAGGGACTCGGAGTAGAGCCACTGCTTCTTTGCGTCGAAAGGAGCCAGTTGAGGTGGTTCGGGCATCTAGTGAGGATGCCCCCTGGACTAGGTGGAGAGATTACACACTGGCCTGGGAATGGTTAATGTGGCCCGGGAAAGGGAAGTTTGGGGTCCCCTGCTGGAGCTGTTGCCCCTGCTACCCGACCCCGGATAAGCGGTTGAAGATGGATGGATGGACAAGTAATGTACATTCAAAAGTTAAAGTACAAAAGTATTAGCTCATGATTCATTGATTATGTTTTGTATTATTAATCCGAATCTACAAAGTAACGGCGACAGCACGTAGGCGTTGACGACAGGACGTATAGGATAAAATAGTATAAAAATAATACATATTTTATATAATTGATAAAATAAATATGAGCTTGAATGTATCTGTTGTCAGCAGCAGCTAGGTTGAGTGTTCGTTATTAACCATTTTCTTTCTCACCTCGTCAGGTCGGCAGCTCTTCAGTGTATCTTTAAGAGAAGAAACAAACAACACTGTCGATGTTTTAAGGTAAAACTTCAATAATGTCTCTACACGACCACAGTCAGAGTATTCTCAGTGTGTGTTTACATACCAGCTGCAGGTTGGGCTTCTTGGCCAAAGCTCCTGAGTCAGTTATAACTTTGCTCTTTTTTTCTGAAAAACACATTTTAAAAAGTGAAAGAAAACCACGGAGTTGGCTTCTGTGTGGCCGACCATCAGTTATGTATTTGTGTGTTTCATATTTGTTTTGATCACTTTGTAAACCTTTTTACTTTGACATAAAGTGTCAAACATCCCAGTTACATTCACTGTGATTTCATGTTAAAGAATCAAACAACGGGGGAAATAAACTAAATCCATTCACAGCTTTAATCGTATGAACTCACTTTTTTTTTTTTGCTGTTTTTTCTTCAGTTTCTCCACAAAGGGGAGCAGCAGCTGCTGGACTGCAGCGTCGTTCCTCGGTAGCAGCTTCATTTCTTTATCTATGACAGAGATGGACTCCTCTGTCCCATAGTACTGGACGATTATATGAGGGATATCTTGTCTGGTCTTGTCAAACTTCACAGCTTGAGGGATTGTGTCCAGTTTGAACAGCAACTTACTGAATTGTTGCTCGGTGAGCTCCTTCAGGATGGAGACCAGGGCTGCTTTCCACTCCGCCTCTAACATCATCAACGTCATCTGTTACACACCGAGAGATGAGAGGACGAACAAAAAACGTTTGCAAATTAAAAGCAGAAACAGAGGAAACACTCAAACATCACACTGACCAGGTAAAATATATCATTTATTAATATTTACGCCTCAAAAAGAACTTCTGTGGATATAAATATAGTTCTGATAACCACTCAACATCATTACTGATTTCATTTTCTCAATACACCATATCTAATATAATATATCTAATATAAATATAGAAAACAATTCTCCAATATTATCGACAGGCTCTTCATTTAATGTGTTGTGTTCGCCAAAGTGCCCACTAGATGGCAGTAATAGAGCACAGGTTGAATTTTGAGTAGGTTTGCAAGATATTCAGATATCAGATAAAAAAAATTTAATTTAACTTTTGTCTTTTCATGAACAGTCTGTTGATTAGGAATCACAGTCCCTGTTTAAAACACCACATTTGTGTTAGAAAGAAATTCTTATTATAATTATAATATAATTGTTTAAACATTTTCTGGAGGCCATTCTTGCTCTCGTCTTTGCTCTGCGGCACTTCATTTCCACCATCCCTCTCTCTGTTTCTATTACAGTTTGTTTTATGGTTTGCTTAGTTTATAGCTTGTTTTATGGTTTGTTTAGTTTATAGTTTGTTTTATAGTTTGCTTAATTTATAGTTTGTTTTATGGTTTGCTTAGTTTATAGTTTGTTTTATGGTTTGTTTAGTTTATAGTTTGTTTTATGGTTTGCTTAGCAGTATTTTGTAGTTTGCTTAGTTTATAGTTTGTTCTATGGTTTGCTTAGTTTATAGTTTGTTTTATGGTTTGCTTAGTTTCTAATTTGTTCTATGGTTTGCTTAGTTTATAGTTTGTTCTACGGTTTGCTTAGTTTATAGTTTGTTTTGAGGTGTGCTTAGTTTTGTTTTATTGTTTGCTTAGTTTATGGTTTGCTTTATGGTTTGCTTACTTCATAGTTTTTTCATGTTTTGGTTAGTTTATAATTTGTTCTATGGTTTGCTTACTTTATAGTTTGTTTTGTGGTTTTCTTAGTTTTGTTTTATGGTTTGCTTAGTTTATAGTTTGTTTCATGGTTTGCTTAGTTTATAGTTTGTTTTATGGTGTGCTTAGTTTATAGTTTGTTTTGTGGTTTGCTTAGTTATAGTTTTTTTATGGCTTGCTTAGTTTATAGTTGTTTTGTGGTTTGCTTAGTTTTGTTTTATGGTTTGCTTAGTTTTATAGTTTGTTTTATGGTTTGTTTCATTTATAGATTTTTTTTTTTGTGGTTTGCTTAGTTGTGTTTTGTGGTTTGCTTAGTTTATAGTTTGCTAATGGTTTGCTTAGTTTATACTTTGTTTTATGGTTTGTATCAACGTTGACAACAGGAAGTAGGTATGTCATGAAGAGTTTTTTGCGCTAGCATCATTGCAATGTGAAACCAAAACTAACCGGATCAAATTTTTACAAGTTGACAAAAACCGCAGGCTTCGGTTCAGACTTCCAGGTGTGAAACGGCCCGTCTTAGACTGCGTTGGTTTTTAGCGAGGTTTACTCAATAACTGATTTAAACGGAGTGAAATGAATTTTCAAACAGGATTCTCTGATGAATCTGATGGAAAAACACATGGAGACCATGAGATATTATTGAAAACTCCTGAAAAAACATGGTAAATGAAGTAAAATATTCTTTAATATTTGCCTGTTTCCGTTATATCTTTTAACAATTACAATTATTTTATTGTAATTGAGATCATTTTTTGTTTTTATCAAATTGTTAATTTCTTTAACATTAATTGATGATAACCTTGACAACACAGTTCGTCAACAGAGGGTTTTACTTGAAAGGATTAACCGAAATCTTGTTGTAGAAAACGAAACACCTCAGGGGAGTGTGATGAGTCCTTTACTATTCTCAGTTATGACTAGATGATAAATAAATAAACACAGAGAAGTCACTGCAGCTACCTTGGTTTCCATGGATCCAGTTGGTTGCATGGATGATTCCTGCGTCACTGTCTGTTGAGGCTTCACAGCTCCGAAAGGAAGCATCTGAACAAACCACAAGAAAAAAACACTATAAGAAGAATTCCTCCAAGTAATTTTATAGAGAGGTAATGTTTTAAAGACACTTACAGAGTACATATTTTGAGCTATTTACGTACGACAAGACGTAGGCGACGACTTCAGGACGTAGGCGATGACTACAGGACGTAGGCGATGACTAAATGACGTAGGCGACTATGACAGGACGTATAGGCGACTATGACAGGATATATAGGCGAATATGACATGACATAGGAGACTACTACACGACGTATATACGACTACGTATCAACGTTGACGACATGTTGTATAGATGTTGATGTGGGGACGTGGGCGTTGTCGGACAGGATGTATCAACATTGACAATAGGACGTATAGGTGTTGACGACAGGACGTAGGTATGTCATGACGAGTTCTTTGCGCTAGCATCATTGCAATGTGAAACCAAAACTAACCGGATCAAATGTTTACAGGTTGAAAAAAACACGAGCTTCGGTTCAGACTTCCGGGTGTGAAACGGTCCGTCTTAGACTGCGTTGGTTTTAACAAGGTGTACTCAATAAACTGATCCAAACGGAGTGAAAGGAATTTTCAAACAGGATTCTCCTGATGAATCTGATGGAAAAACATGTGGAGACCAGGAGATATTATTGGCAACTCCTGAAAAAGATGGTAAGTGAAGTAAATATTCTTTAATATTTGACTGTTTTTATTATATCTTTTAACAATTACAATTATTTTATTCTAATCGAGATCATTTTTTTAGTTTTTATTGAATTATTAATTTCTTTAACATTAATTGATGATGACCTTGACAACACAGTTCGTCGACAGAGGGTTTTTACTTTGAAAGGATTAAAAGAAATTTTGTTGTAGAAAACGGGACACCTCAGGGGAGTGTGATGAGTCCATTACTATTCTCAGTTATGACTAGATGATAAATAAACAAACACAGAGACTTCACTGCAGCTACCTTGGTTTCCATGGATCCAGTTGGTTGCATGAATGATTCCTGTGTCATTGTCTGTTGAGGCTTCACAGCTCCGAAAGGAAGCATCTGAACAAACCACAAGATAAAACAATATTAGAAGAATTCCTCCAAGTAATTTTATTGAGAGGTAATGTTTTAAAGACACTTACAGAGTACATATTTTGAACTATTTACGTATTTATATACAGATATACGCACATGCAGATAAAGACTCTAACATGAATATTTTGAGGCTTTAGTGGTGGAAGAAATACTGAAATCTTTTTAACAATGTTACAAGTAAATGTCATAACCGAAAGAACTAGATCGCGGGTACAAGCAGCCGAAATGGGTTTCCTCAGGAGGGTGGCTGGCGGCGTCTCCCTTAGAGATGGGGTGAGAAGCACAGTCATCCGTGAGGGACTCGGAGTAGAGCCACTGCTTCTTTGCGTCGAAAGGAGCCAGTTGAGGTGGTTCGGGCATCTAGTGAGGATGCCCCCTGGACTAGGTGGAGAGATTATATCTCCACACTGGCCTGGGAATGGGTAATGTTGCCCGGGAAAGTGAAGTTTGGGGTCCCCTGCTGGAGCTGTTGCCCCCGCTACCCGACCCCGGATAAGCGGTTGAAGATGGATGGATGAACAAGTAAATGTACATTCAAAAGTTAAAGTACAAAAGTATTAGCTCATGATTCATTGATTATGTTTTGTATTATTAATCCGAATCTACAAAGTAACGGCGACAGCACGTAGGCGTTGACGACAGGACGTATAGGATAAAATAGTATAACAATAATACATATTTTATATAATTGATAAAATAAATATGAGCTTGAATGTATCTGTTGTCAGCAGCAGCTAGGTTGAGTGTTCGTTATTAACTGTTTTCTTTCTCACCTCGTCAGGTCGGCAGCTCTTCAGTTGATCTTTAAGAGAAGAAACAAACAACACTGTCGATGTTTTAAAGGTAAAACTTCAATAATGTCTCTACACGACCACAGTCAGAGTATTCTCAGTGTGTGTTGACATACCAGCTGCAGGTTTGGCCTTCTTGGCCACTGGGCCTGACTCAGTTGTAACTTTGCTCTTTTTTTCTGAAAAACACATTTTAAAAGTGAAAGAAAACCACGGAGTTGGCTTCTGTGTGGCCGACCATCAGTTATGTATTTGTGTGTTTCATATTTGTTTTGATCACTTTGTAAACCTTTTTACTTTGACATAAAGTGTCAAACATCCCAGTTACATTCACTGTGATTTCATGTTAAAGAATCAAACAACGGGGGGAAATAAACTAAATCCATTCACAGCTTTAATCGTATGAACTCACTTTTTTTTTTTGCTGTTTTTTCTTCAGTTTCTCCACAAAGGGGAGCAGCAGCTGCTGGACTGCAGCGTCGTTCCTCGGTAGCAGCTTCATTTCTTTATCTATGACAGAGATGGACCTCCTCTGTCCCATAGTACTGGACGATTATATGAGGGATATCTTGTCTGGTCTTGTCAAACTTCACAGCTTGAGGGATTGTGTCCAGTTTGAACAGCAACTTACTGAATTGTTGCTCAGTGAGCTCCTTCAGGATGGAGACCAGGGCTGCTTTCCACTCCGCCTCTAACATCATCAACGTCATCTGTTACACACCGAGAGACGAGAGGACGAACAAAAAACGTTTGCAAATTAAAAGCAGAAACAGAGGAAACACTCAACATCACACTGACCAGGTAAAATATATCATTTATTAATATTTACGCCTCAAAAAGAACTTCTGTGGATATAAATATAGTTCTGATAACCACTCAACATCATTACTGATTTCATTTTCTCAATACACCATATCTAATATAATATATCTAATATAAATATAGAAAACAATTCTCCAATATTATCGACAGGCTCTTCATTTAATGTGTTGTGTTCGCCAAAGTGCCCACTAGATGGCAGTAATAGAGCACAGGTTGAATTTTGAGTAGGTTTGCAAGATATTCAGATATCAGATACAAAAAAATTTAATTTAACTTTTGTCTTTTCATGAACAGTCTGTTGATTAGGAATCACAGTCCCTGTTTTAAAACACCACATTTGTGTTTAGAAAGAAATTCTTATTATAATTATAATATAATTGTTTAAACATTTTCTGGAGGCCATTCTTTGCTCTCGTCTTTGCTCTGCGGCACTTCATTTCCACCATCCCTCTCTCTGTTTCTATTACAGTTTGTTTTATGGTTTGCTTAGTTTATAGCTTGTTTTATGGTTTGTTTAGTTTATAGTTTGTTTTATGGTTTGCTTAATTTATAGTTTGTTTTATGGTTTGTTTAGTTTATAGTTTGTTTTATGGTTTGCTTAGCAGTGTTTTGTAGTTTGGTTAGTTTATAGTTTGTTCTATGGTTTGCTTACTTCATAGTTTGTTTTGTGGTTTTCTTAGTTTTGTTTTATGGTTTGCTTAGTTTATAGTTTGTTTCATGGTTTGCTTAGTTTATAGTTTGTTTTATGGTGTGCTTAGTTTATAGTTTGTTTTGTGGTTTGCTTAGTTTATAGTTTTTTTATGGCTTGCTTAGTTTATAGTTTGTTTTGTGGTTTGCTTAGTTTTGTTTTATGGTTTGCTTAGTTTATAGTTTGTTTTATGGTTTGTTTCATTTATAGATTTTTTTTTGTGGTTTGCTTAGTTTATAGTTTGCTTAATGGTTTGCTTAGTTTATACTTTGTTTATGGTTTGTATCAACGTTGACAACAGGACGTAGGTATGTCATGAAGAGTTTTTTGCGCTAGCATCATTGCAATGTGAAACCAAAACTAACCGGATCAAATTTTTACAAGTTGACAAAAACGCAGGCTTCGGTTCAGACTTCCAGGTGTGAAACGGCCCGTCTTAGACTGCGTTGGTTTTAGCGAGGTTTACTCAATAAACTGATCTAAACGGAGTGAAAGGAATTTTCAAACAGGATTCTCCTGATGAATCTGATGGAAAAACACATGGAGACCAGGAGATATTATTGAAAACTCCTGAAAAACATGGTAAATGAAGTAAAATATTCTTTAATATTTGCCTGTTTCCGTTATATCTTTTAACAATTACAATTATTTTATTCTAATTGAGATCATTTTTTAGTTTTTATCAAATTGTTAATTTCTTTAACATTAATTGCTGATGACCTTGACAACACAGTTCGTCAACAGAGGGTTTTTACTTTGAAAGGATTAACAGAAATCCTGTTGTAGAAAACGAAACACCTCAGGGGAGTGTGATGAGTCCTTTACTATTCTCAGTTATGACTAGATGATAAATAAACAAACACAGAGAAGTCACTGCAGTTACCTTGGTTTCCATGGATCCAGTTGGTTGCATGGATGATTCCTGCGTCACTGTCTGTTGAGGCTTCACAGCTCCGACAGGAAGCATCTGAACAAACCACAAGAAAAAAACACTATTAGAAGAATTCCTCCAAGTAATTTTATTGAGAGGTAATGTTTTAAAGACACTTACAGAGTACATATTTTGAGCTATTTACGTACGACAGGACGTAGGCGATGACTTCAGGACGTAGGCGATGACTACAGGACGTAGGCGATGACTACATGACGTAGGCGACTATTACAGGACGTATAGGCAACTCCGACAGGAAGTATAGGCGACTATGACAGGACGTATAGGCGACTATGACATGACGTAGGAGACTACTACACGACGTATATACGACTACGTATCAACGTTGACGACATGTGTATAGGTGTTGATGGGGGGACGTGGGCGTTGTCGACAGGATGTATCAACATTGACAATAGGACGTATAGGCGTTGACGACAGGACGTAGGTATGTCATGACGAGTTCTTTGCGCTAGCATCATTGCAATGTGAAACCAAAACTAACCGGATCAAATGTTTACAGGTTGAAAAAAACACGAGCTTCGGTTCAGACTTCCGGGTGTGAAACGGTCCGTCTTAGACTGCGTTGGTTTTAACAAGGTGTACTCAATAAACTGATCCAAACGGAGTGAAAGGAATTTTCAAACAGGATTTTCCTGATGAATCTGATGGAGAAACATGTGGAGACCAGGAGATATTATTGACAACTCCTGAAAAAGATGGTAAGTGAAGTAAAATATTCTTTATTATTTGATGTTTTTTATTTTATCCTTTAACAATTGAGATTATTTTATTCTAACTGAGATAATTTTTTTTTTGTTTTTATTGAATTGTTAATTTCTTTAACATTAATTGATGATGACCTTGACAACAAAGTTCGTCAACAGAGGGTTTTCACTTTGAAAGGATTAACAGAAATCTTGTTGTAGAAAACGGGACACCTCAGGGGAGTCTGATAGGTCCCTTTACTATTCTCAGTTATGACTAGATGATAAATAAACAAACACAGAGACTTCACTGCAGCTACCTTGGTTTCCATGGATCCAGTTGGTTGCATGGATGATTCCTGTGTCACTGTCTGTTGAGGCTTCACAGCTCCGAAAGGAAGCATCTGAACAAACCACAAGATAAAAATAGTATTAGAAGAATTCCTCCAAGTAATTTTATTGAGAGGTAATGTTTTAAAGACACTTACAGAGTACATATTTTGATCTATTTACATATTTATATACAGATGTACGCACATGCAGATAAAGACTCTAACATGAATATTTTGAGGCTTTAGTGGTGGAAGAAATACTGAAATCTTTTTAACAATGTTACAAGTAAATGTGCATTCAAAAGTAAAAGTACAAAAGTATTAGCTCATGATTCGTTGATTATGTTTTGTATTATTAATCCAAATCTGCAAAGTATCGGCGAAAGCACGTAGGCGTTGACGACAGGACGAGTAGGATAAAATAGTATACAAACTAATACATATTTTATATATATGATAAAATAAATATGAGCTTGAATGTATCTGTTGTCAGCAGCAGCTAGGTGGAGTGTTCGTTATTAACCATTTTCTTTCTCACCTCGTCAGGTCGGCAGCTCTTCAGTTGATCTTTAAGAGAAGAAACAAACAACACTCTCGATGTTTTTAAGGTAAAACTTCAATCATGTCTCTACACGACCACAGTCAGAGTATTCTCAGTGTGTGTTGACCTACCAGCTGCAGGTTTGGTCTTCTTGGCCACTGGGCCTGACTCAGTTGTAACTTTGCTCTTTTTTTCTGAAAAACACATTTTAAAAAGTGAAAGAAAACCACGGAGTTGGCTGCTGTGTGGCCGACTATCAGTTATGTATTTGTGTGTTTCATATTTGTTTTGATCACTTTGTAAACCTTTTTACTTTGACATAAAGTGTCAAACATCCCAGTTACATTCACTGTGATTTCATGTTAAAGAATCAAACAACGGGGGGAAATAATCTAAATCCATTCACAGCTTCAATCGTATGAACTCACCTTTGATTTTCTGCTGTTTTTTCTTCAGGTTCTCCACAAAGGGGAGCAACAGCTGCTGGACTGCAGCGTCGTTCCTCGGTATCTGCTTCATTTCTTTATCTATGACAGAGATGGACTCCTCTGTCCCATAGTACTGGACGATTATATGAGGGATATCTTGTCTGGTCCTACCAGACTTCAAACCTTGAGGGATTGAGTCCAGTTTGAACAGCAACTTACTGAACTGGGGCTCGGTGAGCTCCTCCAGGATGGAGACCAGGGCTGCTGTCCACTTCGCCTCTAACATCCTCAACGCCATCTGTTACACACCGAGAGACGAGAGGACGAACAAAAAACGTTTGCAAATTAAAAGCAGAAACAGAGGAAACACTCAAACATCACACTGACCAGGTAAAATATATAATTTATTAATATTTACGCCTCAAAAAGAACTTCTGTGGATATAAATATAGTTCTGATAAACACTCTACATCATTACTGATTTCATTTTCTCAATTCACCATATCTAATATAATAAAAAATAAATGATTCATGCCTTCTATATGTATATACAGTATGTATAGGTTTATTCAGAGTCCTCCCCTTTTAAACAAATGAAAAAATGCCATTATTTCTCATCGAATGAGAACATTATTATTTATTTCCCATCAAAATCGAAACAAAACAGGCAAACAACAAACGAACATATGTATGCATGTATGTGTATATATGTATCAATCCCTCCAAAACTATTGGAACAGCGAGGCCAATTCCTTTGTTCTTGCTGTACACGGAAAACATTTGGGTTTGACATCAAAAGATGAATTTGAGACAAAAGATCAGTATTTCAGCTTCTATTTCCAGGTATTTATATCTGGATCTGTTACACAAGTTAGGAGATGGCGCCTTTTGTTTGAGCCCACCCATTTTTCAAGTGAGCAAAATTATTGGAACATGTGACTGACAGGTGTTTTTTGTTGCCTAGGTGTGTCCTATTACATTGATTATTCAAACAATAAACAGCGCTGAATGTCTACTCTCAGTTTCAGGTTTGGGTTTAGCCTGTGCAGACTGCATTTATAGTTAAAAAGGTGTAACCAACATGAAGACCAGAGAGCTGTTTATGGGAGAAAAGCAAGCAATTTTAAAGCTGAGAGAAGATGGAAAAACAATCAGAGCCATTGCACAAAATTGGCCATAGCCAGTACAATCATTTGGAATGTCCTGAGGAAGAAAGAAACCACTGGTGTAATGAGCAACAGATGTCGAATTGGTAGACCAAGGAAAACATCAGCAGTTGATGTCAGAAACATTGTGACAGCCGTAAAGAAAAACCCTAAAACAACTGTCAGTGACATCACCAACGACCTCCAGAAGGCAGGAGTGAAGGTATCACAATCCACCGTTCGCAGAAGACTTCAGGAACAAAGGTACAGAGGCTACACCAGAAGACGCAAACCACTCATTAGCAATAAGAATAAGAAGGCCAGATTGGAATTTACCAAAATGTACAGAGACGAGACTCAAAGGTTGTGGGACAAAGTTTTATGGACTTATGAGAAAAAGATTAACCTTTACCAAATCCGATCACTCAGACCACCTCTTAATGTGGTCTGAGTGATCGGATCTCAATGGGTCCTCAATGTGTCTTGAGTGCGTTCACACCTGTACTTAGAGCTGTCCACTTGTGATCTGATCACTGAGGATGTAGTTAATAACAGGTGTGAACAGACCTGTTAGACCTGTGTGACAGTGGCCCTGTCAGAACATGTTAACTCTCAGAACATTCTGCTGATAGCTTCACACACTCGTCAGCATTTTCTTTGTTCAAAACACAACAGAGTTTGATCTGTAATTAATGTCATTAAAGATCTTATCTCACAGTAGATTCATTTTTCAGAAGAAATTAGCAGTAAAGTCTGTAATTAATACTCACTTTGTCCTTCTCTTCAACCACGTAATCCGTCTTTGAAATTTAAAAGAAGATGTGAGAGGAGGTGCCAGTGTGCAGGAGGACACAAAGTCTGATCTTGTTCGTGTGGTAGATACCAACTTTAATCAGGTTTTTCAGCCTGCTCGCCTCCGCACTTTATCCAGAATAAATGCTAAAATATGTGAATTTCTCATCATCAATCTTTATTTTTTCCCAACTTTTGACTGTTTAGCTTCAACATCCAGTTCTAAACACACAGCTTCCCTCCAGTGAACAATGGTTTAGCCCACAAACCCACAACATAACTCATACTTTCAGTTTCATTTGGTGGGAAGTGATAGTGATATATTTCCTTGTGCTGTCAGTTGTGTTAAGTCAGTCAGTAGTTTAGAGGTGGAAGAAGTATTCAGATATTTTACTTGAGTAAATGCAGCAATACCATAAAAATACTCAGTTACAAGTAAAAGTCCTGCATTTAGAAGTTTAGAATTTAATTTTTGATTTTATTACTGTACTGAACTGCACTATGAAGTGAATTTCAACACTGTCTGGAGCTTTAATCATCTTTTTTAAGAATGTGTTTAATTTTAAAATGAAAGATTTTCTTTATATTCAGTTGTGTTTCTGTCAGACGAATAATCTCTCCTAAGACTCCGTAGTAGTCTGTGGTCTTTATCAGTGGTAGAAAGAAACAAAGTACATTTATTATTTATTTACATTTATTCAAGTTTGCAAATTTGAGGTATTTGTACGTTACTTGCACAGAAGTATTAGCAACAAACAGTTTTTTCATGGTATTTTTGGATCTCATGATTTATTTTTCCAGCTACAAAATACTGACTGTAAAGGCACTCTGAACCTGAATAAACACAGATCCACATTCATAGTGAAGGTTTGGGACAAGCCGAAAGTTCAGTATAATAACCACTCTGATAAATTAGTCAAATAGTTGAGTGTCTGCATTAAAGGAAGATTTATTTCTGTTTGCGAACCACACAATATTTAACAGCTTATAAACTGAGCAGAGACGAGACAGTGTCTAACAGTTTTGTTATGTCTGTTTAAAGCAATGGTTTCATTTGATGACAGGATGTATCAACGTTGACAACAAGACGTATAGGCATTGATGACAGGATGTAGGCGTTGGCGACAGGACGTATAGGTGTTGATGGGGGGACGTGGGCGTTGTCGACAGGATGTATCAACATTGACAATAGGAAGTATAGGTGTTGATGACAGGACATAGGTATGTCATGACGAGTTCTTTGTGCTAGCATCATTGCAATGTGAAACCAAAACTAACCGGATCAAATGTTTACAAGTTAATAAAACGCGAGCTTCGGTTCAGACTTCCGGGTGTGAAACGGTCCGTCTTAGACTGCGTTGGTTTTAACAAGGTGTACTCAATAAACTGATCTGAACGGAGTGAAAGGAATTTTCAAACAGGATTCTCCTGATGAATCTGATGGAAAAACACGTGGAGACCAGGAGATATTATTGAAAACTCCTTAAGAAGATGGTAAGTGAAGTAAAATATTCTTTAATATTTGACTGTTTTTGTTATATCTTTTAACAATTAAGATTATTTAATTCTAACTGAGATCATTTTTTTCTTTTTATTGAATTGTTAATTTCTTTAACATTAATTGATGATGACCTTGACAACACAGTTCGTCAACAGAGGGTTTTTACTTTGAAAGGATTAACAGAAATCCTATTGTGGAAAACGGGACCCCTCAGGGGAGTCTGAGGGACCTTTACTATTCTCAGCTATGACTAGATGATAAATAAACAAACACAGAGACGTCACTGCAGCTACCTTAGTTTCCATGGATCCAGTTGGTTGCATGGATGATTCCTGCGTCACTGTCTGTTGAGGCTTCACAGCTCCGAAAGGAAGCATCTGAACAAACCACAAGATAAAAACACTATTAGAAGAATTCCTCCAAGTAATTTTATTGAGAGGTAATGTTTTAAAGACACTTACAGAATACATATTTTGAACTATCAATGTATTTATATACAGATGGACGCACATGCAGATAAAAACTCAAAGTAACGGCGACAGTACATAGGCCATGATGACAGGACGAGTAGGATGAAATAGTGTAAAAAATAATACATATTTTATATATATGATAAAATAAATATGAGCTTGAATGTATCTGTTGTCAGCAGCAGCTAGGTGGAGTGTTCGTTATTAACCGTTTTCTTTCTCACCTCGTCAGGTCGGCAGCTCTTCAGTTGATCTTTAAGAGAAGAAACAAACAACACTGTCGATGTTTTTAAGGTAAAACTTCAATAATGTCTCTACACGACCACAGTCAGAGTATTCTCAGTGTGTGTTGACCTACCAGCTGCAGGTTTGGGCTTCTTGGCCACTGGGCCTGAGTCAGTTGTAACTTTGCTCTTTTTTTCTGAAAAACACATTTTAAAAAGTGAAAGAAAACCACGGAGTTGGCTTCTGTGTGGCCGACCATCAGTTATGTATTTGTGTTTCATATTTGTTTTGATCACTTTGTAAACCTTTTTACTTTGACATAAAGTGTCAAACATCCCAGTTACATTCACTGTGATTTCATGTTAAAGAATCAAACAACGGGGGGAAATAATCTAAATCCATTCACAGCTTCAATCGTATGAACTCACTTTTGATTTTCTGCTGTTTTTTCTTCAGTTTCTCCACAAAGGGGAGCAGCAGCTGCTGGACTGCAGCGTCGTTCCTTGGTATCAGCTTCATTTCTTTATCTATGACAGTTATGGACTTCTCTGTCCCATAGTACTGGACGATTATATGAGGGATATCTTCTCTGGCCTTGCCAGACTTCAAACCTTGAGGGATTGTGTCCAGTTTGAACAGCAACTTACTGAACTGGGGCTCGGTGAGCTCCTCCAGGATTGAGACCAGGGCTGCTGTCCACTTCGCCTCTAACATCATCAACGCCATCTGTTACACACCGAGAGGACGAACAAAAAACGTTTGCAAATTAAAAGCAGAAACTGAGGAAACACTCAAACATCACACTGACCAGGTAAAATATATCATTTATTAATATTTACGCCTCAAAGAGAACTTCTGTGGATATAAATATAGTTCTGATAACCACTCAACATCATTACTGATTTCATTTTCTCAATTCACCATATCTAATATAATAAAAAATAAATTATTCATACCTTCTATATGTATATACATTATGTATAGGTTTATTCAGAGTCTTCCACTTTTAAACACATGAAAAAATGACATTATTTCTCATCACAAAGGGGGGTTACAAGTTCCTGTACTGTAGGTTGATTAATGTAGACAAAGCAGTACAGTTAAGCACTAAAACAGTGAGCCATAACATCATCAGCCATAATATTCTCAGCCTCTTCACAGGACAAATAAACAGCTACTATCGAGTCACATCAGTCAACATTGAAACAGGAAACGGTGATCGGATCACAAGTGGACAGTTTTCAGGACGTTTGTTCACACCTGGTATTAGAGTAGCTACTCTACATGTGTCTCCAGAGGCCACTTGTGATCCGATCTCACTTCCCCAATCTATATGCAAATAAACACGTGGTAAACACACGGCTAATACCCAGACGTTGTGACGTAATACTACATGCATGTCAGTAGTAATATCCTACATATTCGTGATTCAGGTACATGCTATTAACATCTGTCTGCCTGTTTATTAATGAGGAGCTCAGTGACCCCGCGGATCCCAGGGGTCGAGTAGGTGGTAATAACAGATCTGAACAGACCTGTTCACACTTGTGTGACAGTGGCCCTGTCAGAACATGTTAACTCTCAGAACATTCTGCTGATAGCTTCACGCACTGATCAGCATTTTCTTTGTTCAAAACACAACAGTGTGTTTTGTAATTAATGTCATTAAGGATCTTATCTAACAGTAGATTCATTTTTCAGAAGAAATTAGCAGTAAAGTCTGTAATTAATACTCACTTTGTCCTTCTCTTCAACCACGTAATCCGTCTTTGAAATTTAAAAGAGGATGTGAGAGGAGGTGCCAGTGTGCAGGAAGGCACAAAGTCTGATCGTGTTAGTGTGGCAGGTACCAACTTTAATCAGGTTTTAACATCCAGTTGTAAACACACAGCTTCCCTCCAGTGAACAATGGTTTAGCCCACAAACCGACAACATAACTCATACTTTAAGATTCTTGTGGTGGGAAGTGAAAGTGGTCTATTTCCTTGAGCTGTCAGTTGTGTTAAGTCAGTCAGTAGTTTAGAGGTGGAGGAAGTATTCAGATATTTTACTTGAGTAAATGCAGCAATACCATAAAAATACTCAGTTACAAGTAAAAGTCCTGCATTTAGAAATTTAGAAGTTAATTTTAGATTTTATTACTTTACTGAACTGCACTATGAATTTAATTTCACCACTGTCTGGAGCTTTAATCATCTTTTCTTTTTTTTTTTTTTTTTGATTTTTTTAAAGTTATTTTTTGGGGTGATTTTTAAGCATTTTATTGATAGGACAGTGGATAGAGTGTTGGAAAGGGGGAGAGAGAGAAATGACATGCGGAAAGGACCACAGGCCAGATTCGAACCCGGGTCCACCGCTGCTAGGACTGAGCCTTGGCATTTACATGGGCGCTCGCTCTACCGACTGAGCTAACCAGCCGCCCTTAATCATCTTTTCTAAGAATGTGTTTAATTTAAAAATTAAAGATTTTCTTTATATTCAGTTGTGTTTCTGTCAGATGAAAAATTTCTTCTAAGAGTCCGTAGTAGTCTGTGGTCTTTATCAGTGGTGGAAAGAAACAAAGTACATTTATTATTTATTTACATTTATTCAAGTTTGCAATTTTGAGGCATTTGTACGTTCACAGAAGTATTAGCAACAAACAGTTTTTTCATGGTATTTTTGGATCTCAGGATTTATTTTTCTAGCTACAAAATACTGACTGTAAAGGTTGATGCACACCTTTAATTTCTTGTAGACGAGTGCATCAGAGGTCCATATCCATCTTATCTGTAGCCCCCATGATGCCTTGCGTAAATTATGGGCGCAACTTCCGTCGTGTCACTGAACCGTAACCGGCGTTTTCCATGTAACGGTCTGGTAATCCCCTCTCCTAGAGTGATTGTATTAAAAACACCACCTGTTATACCTCCAACGGGATAATGTGATCATACCTCTGAAGTGTTTTAACTACACCTTCTGCCCGCTTGGAACCTCGACCGAGGCGGTACCAAGAATGGAGCGGTTCTATCGGGACCACCCTCAACTTTTGCTAACGGAAACACAAAAATAACGTTCTAATGTGTAACAAACTGAACTGAACAGCTTGGTGGAAATATATCTGCAACTCTCCTGTAATTACCAACTCAGTTGAAGCACAAGCTTCGATTAAGAAGGCCTCAACAGTCGGAGTGGGTTGACTGCCACAAGTGGCTCTTTTATTAAGAACAAGTTGAAAAAGGATAGGACAGACTGTCGTACCATATTGGGAAGTGAACCACCCACTGGTGGAGCACTGGGAGTATCCCACCTGACAAAGAAAACACAAACCAACACCACCCTGATCTACAAATATCTGTAGAACATTTTTACCGGTTTTTGATCTCTATAATTTTATTTCCTTGTACTTTTGCTTCTGCTGTGAGCGGTATTTCATAAGAGAATCTCTCAATGAAATCATCATTCACTACGTAGCCAAATGCGTTTGCCAGATGTCGAGTTGTCACAAAAACAGTCTGCAGACGGTCGTTGAACTCTACCACCAGGTGAGTGTAGGTTTTATTGGTGCTTTTGATCCTGATTATTGTAATCCTCCCAGTCTGGACAGCAGCACTCTGAACCTGGATAAACACAGATCCACATTCATAATGAAGGTTTGAGACAAGAAGAAAGGTCCAGTACAATAACCACTCTGATAAAGTAGTCAAATAGTTGAGTGTCTGCTTTAAAGGACGATTTATTTCTGTTTACGAACCACACAATATTTAACAGCTTATAAACTGAGCAGAGACGAGACAGTGTCGAACAGTTTTATTATGTTTGTTTATAGCCATAGTTTTATATGATGACAAGGCGTAGGTGTTGACGACAGTACGTATGGGCGTTGACGACAGGACATGGGCGTTGTCGACAGGATATATCAACGTAGACGACAGGTTGTATAAAAGTTGATGACAGGATGTAGGCGTTGACGACAGGACGTAAAGGTATTGACGACAGGACGTGGGCGTTGTCAACAGGATTTATCAATGTAGACAACAGGTTGTGTAGAAGTTGATGACAGGACGTGGGCGTTGTCGACAGGACGTACAGGTGTTGATGACAGGACGTGGGCGTTGTCGACAGGACGTACAGGTGTTGATGACAGGACGTGTGCGTTGTCGACAGGACGTATAGGTGTTGATGGGGGGACGTGGGCGTTGTCGACAGGATGTATCAACATTGACAATAGGACGTATAGGTGTTAACGATAGGACGTAGGTATGTCATGACGAGTTCTTTGCGCTAGCATCATTGCAATGTGAAACCAAAACTAACCGGATCAAATGTTTACAAGTTGACAAAACGCAAGCTTCGGTTCAGACTTCCGGGAGGAAAACAGTCCGTCTTAGACTGCGTTGGTTTTAGCGAGGTGTACTCAATAAACGGATCTAAATTGAGTGAAAGTAATTTTCAAACAGGATTCTCCTGATGAATCTGATGGAAAAACACGTGGAGACCATGAGATATTATTGAAAACTCCTGAAAAAGATGGTAAGTGAAGTAAAATATTCTTTAATATTTGACTGTTTTTGTTATATCTTTTAACAATTAAGATTATTTAATTCTAATTGAGATCATTTTTGAGTTTTTATTGAATTGTTAATTTCGTTAACATTAATTGATGATGACCTTGACAACAAAATATGTCAACAGAGGATTTTTACTTTGAAAGGATTAACAGAAATCCTGTTGTGGAAAACGGGATACCTTAGGGGAGTCTGATAGGTCCCTTTACTATTCTCAGTTATGACTAGATGATAAGTAAACAAACATAGAGACGTCACTGCAGCTACCTTAGTTTCCATGGATCCAGTTGGTTGCATGGATGATTCCTGCGTCACTGTCTGTTGAGGCTTCACAGCTCCGAAAGGAAGCATCTGAACAAACCACAAGATAAAAACACTATTAGAAGAATTCCTCCAAGTAATTTTATTGAGAGTTAATGTTTTAAAGACACTTACAGAGTACATATTTTGAACTATTTACGTATTTATATACAGATATACGCACATGCAGATAAAAACTCTAACATGAACATTTTGAGGTGTGAGTGGTGGAAGAAATACTGAAATCTTTTTAACTATGTTACAAGTAAATATGCATTCAAAAGTAATAGTACAAAAGTATTAGCATCAAAATATACTCAAAGTACCAAAGATAAAAGTATTTATTATGGAAAATGGCCCATAAGTAAGGGATTATGTACAGCAAGCCGGTCATTGTTGTGAAATACTGTTGATGTAAACTCATGATTCATTGATTATGTTTTGTATTATAATCCGAAAGTGCAAAGTAACGGCGACAAACGTTGGCGACATATAGGTGTTGAAGGCAGTATAAAGACGTGACGACAGGACATATAGGCATCGACAACAGTACGTATGGGCGTTGACGACATGACGTGGGCGTTGTCGACAGGATGTATCAACGTAGACGACAGGTTGTATAAAAGTTGATGACAGGATGTAGGTATTGACGACAGGACGTATAGGTATTGACGACAGGACGTATAGGTATTGACGACAGGACGTGGGCGTTGTCGACAGGATGTATCAACGTAGACGACAGGTTGAATAGAAGTTGATGACAGGACGTGGGCGTTGTAGACAGGATGTATCAACGTAGACGACAGGTTGTATAAAAGTTGATGACAGGATGTAGGTATTGACGACAGGACGTATAGGTATTGACGACAGGACGTACAGGTGTTGATGACAGGACGTGGGCGTTGTCGACAGGACGTATAGGTGTTAATGGGGGGATGTGGCCGTTGTCGACAGGATGTATCAACATTGACAATAGGATGAATAGGCGTTGATGACAGGACGTAGGTATGTCATGACGAGTTCTTTGCGCTAGCATCATTGCAATGTGAAACCAAAACTAACCGGATCAAATGTTTACAAGTTGACAAAACGCAAGCTTCAGTTCAGACTTCCGGGAGGAAAACAGTCCGTCTTAGACTGCATTGGTTTTAGCGAGGTGTACTCAATAAACGGATCTAAATTGAGTGAAAGTAATTTTCAAACAGGATTCTCCTGATGAATCTGATGGAAAAACACGTGGAGACCATGAGATATTATTGAAAACTCCTGAAAAAGATGGTAAGTGAAGTAAAATATTCTTTAATTTTTGACTGTTTTTGTTATATCTTTTAACAATTAAGATTATTTAATTCTAATTGAGATCATTTTTGAGTTTTTATTGAATTGTTAATTTCGTTAACATTAATTGATGATGACCTTGACAACAAAATATGTCAACAGAGGATTTTTACTTTGAAAGGATTAACAGAAATCCTGTTGTGGAAAACGGGATACCTTAGGGGAGTCTGATAGGTCCCTTTACTATTCTCAGTTATGACTAGATGATAAGTAAACAAACATAGAGACGTCACTGCAGCTACCTTAGTTTCCATGGATCCAGTTGGTTGCATGGATGATTCCTGCGTCACTGTCTGTTGAGGCTTCACAGCTCCGAAAGGAAGCATCTGAACAAACCACAAGATAAAAACACTATTAGAAGAATTCCTCCAAGTAATTTTATTGAGAGTTAATGTTTTAAAGACACTTACAGAGTACATATTTTGAACTATTTACGTATTTATATACAGATATACGCACATGCAGATAAAAACTCTAACATGAACATTTTGAGGTGTGAGTGGTGGAAGAAATACTGAAATCTTTTTAACTATGTTACAAGTAAATATGCATTCAAAAGTAATAGTACAAAAGTATTAGCATCAAAATATACTCAAAGTACCAAAGATAAAAGTATTTATTATGGAAAATGGCCCATAAGTAAGGGATTATGTACAGCAAGCCGGTCACTGTTGTGAAATACTGTTGATGTAAACTCATGATTCATTGATTATGTTTTGTATTATAATCCGAAAGTGCAAAGTAACGGCGACAAACGTTGGCGACATATAGGTGTTGAAGGCAGTATAAAGACGTGACGACAGGACATATAGGCATCGACAACAGTACGTATGGGCGTTGACGACATGACGTGGGCGTTGTCGACAGGATGTATCAACGTAGACGACAGGTTGTATAAAAGTTGATGACAGGATGTAGGTATTGACGACAGGACGTATAGGTATTGACGACAGGACGTATAGGTATTGACGACAGGACGTGGGCGTTGTCGACAGGATGTATCAACGTAGACGACAGGTTGAATAGAAGTTGATGACAGGACGTGGGCGTTGTAGACAGGATGTATCAACGTAGACGACAGGTTGTATAAAAGTTGATGACAGGATGTAGGTATTGACGACAGGACGTATAGGTATTGACGACAGGACGTACAGGTGTTGATGACAGGACGTGGGCGTTGTCGACAGGACGTATAGGTGTTAATGGGGGGATGTGGCCGTTGTCGACAGGATGTATCAACATTGACAATAGGATGAATAGGCGTTGATGACAGGACGTAGGTATGTCATGACGAGTTCTTTGCGCTAGCATCATTGCAATGTGAAACCAAAACTAACCGGATCAAATGTTTACAAGTTGACAAAACGCAAGCTTCAGTTCAGACTTCCGGGAGGAAAACAGTCCGTCTTAGACTGCATTGGTTTTAGCGAGGTGTACTCAATAAACGGATCTAAATTGAGTGAAAGTAATTTTCAAACAGGATTCTCCTGATGAATCTGATGGAAAAACACGTGGAGACCATGAGATATTATTGAAAACTCCTGAAAAAGATGGTAAGTGAAGTAAAATATTCTTTAATTTTTGACTGTTTTTGTTATATCTTTTAACAATTAAGATTATTTAATTCTAATTGAGATCATTTTTGAGTTTTTATTGAATTGTTAATTTCGTTAACATTAATTGATGATGACCTTCACAACAAAATATGTCAACAGAGGATTTTTACTTTGAAAGGATTAACAGAAATCCTGTTGTGGAAAACGGGATACCTTAGGGGAGTCTGATAGGTCCCTTTACTATTCTCAGTTATGACTAGATGATAAGTAAACAAACATAGAGACGTCACTGCAGCTACCTTAGTTTCCATGGATCCAGTTGGTTGCATGGATGATTCCTGCGTCACTGTCTGTTGAGGCTTCACAGCTCCGAAAGGAAGCATCTGAACAAACCACAAGATAAAAACACTATTAGAAGAATTCCTCCAAGTAATTTTATTGAGAGTTAATGTTTTAAAGACACTTACAGAGTACATATTTTGAACTATTTACGTATTTATATACAGATATACGCACATGCAGATAAAGACTCTAACATGAACATTTTGAGGTGGAAGTGGTGGAAGAAATACTGAAATCTTTTTAACTATGTTACAAGTAAATATGCATTTAAAAGTAATAGTACAAATGTATTAGCATCAAAATATACTCAAAGTACCGAAGATAAAAGTATTCATTATGGAAAATGGCCCATAAGTAAGGGATTATGTACAGCAAGCCGGTCATTGTTGTGAAATACTGTTGATGTAAACTCATGATTCATTGATTATGTTTTGTATTATTAATCCAAAACTGCAAAGTAACGGCGAACAAACGTTGGCGACATATAGGTGTTGACGACAGGTTGTATAGGCGTTGGCGACAGGACATAGGTGTTGACGACAGTATAAAGACATGACGACAGGACGTATAGGTGTTGACGACAGGACGTATAGGCGTTGGCGACAGGATGTATAGGTGTTGACGACAGATTGTACTGTAAAGGCGTTGGTGACAGGACTTATAGGCGTTGGCGACAGGATGTAGGCGTTTGCGACAGGACATAGGCGTTGACGACAGTATAAAGACTAGATGACAGGACGTATAGGTGTTGACGACAGGACGTATCCGTGTTGACGACAGGACGTATAGGCATTGACATCAGGACATATAGGTGTTGACGACAGATTGTACTGTAAAGGCGTTGGTGACAGGACTTATAGGCGTTGGCGACAGGATGTATAGGCATTGGCAACAGGACGCATAGGCGTTGACGACAGGATGTACTGTATAGGCGTTGGTGAGAGGACTTAAAGGCATTGGCGAAAGGACGCATAGGCGTTGACGACAGGGCATATAGGCGTTGGCGAAAGGACGCATAGGCGTTGACGACAGGGCATATAGGCGTTGGTGAAAGGACGCATTGGTGTTGACGACAGGACGAGTAGGACAAAATAGTATAAAGATAACACATATTTTATATATATGATAAAATAAATATGAGCTTGAATGTATCTGTTGTCAGCAGCAGCTAGGTGGAGTGTTCGTTATTAACCGTTTTGTTTCTCACCTCGTCAGGTCGGCAGCTCTTCAGTTGATCTTTAAGAGAAGAAACAAACAACACTGTCGATGTTTTTAAGGTAAAACTTCAATAATGTCTCTACACTACCACAGTCAGAGTATTCTCAGTGTGTGTTGACCTACCAGCTGCAGGTTTGGGCTTCTTGGCCACAGCTCCTGAGTCAGCTGCAAATTTGCTCGTCGTCCCTGAAAAAGACATTTTAAAAAGGTTAAACACAGAAATTGAAAATGATTCATGGATTCAATTTAAATGTGTTATTGATACTATACATTTATTATGTTTTAATTTATCATATATTAACATACTGTCTGTTCTGTTGTAGCTGCTCTACATATACATGTTTTCTATATATGTATGTGTGTGTGTGTATATGTGTATACATATAAGCGTTGGCGACAGGACGTATAGACGTTGGCGACAAGACATTTAGGCGTTGGCGACAGAACATATAGGTGATGACGACAGGACGTATAGGCGTTTGCGACAGGATGTAGGTGACGACGACAGGACGTATATGCGTTGACGACAGGACGTATATGCGTTGACGACAGGATGTATAGGTGTTGACTTCAGGACGAATAGGCGATAGAGACAGGATGTAGGTGATGACGACAGGCCGTACAGGCGTTGACAACAGGACGTATCGGTGTTTACGACAGTACGTATTGGCGTTGACGTCAGTATGTATCGGCGTTGACGACAGTGTGTATAGGCGTTGACAGCAGGACGTATATGCGTTGACGACAGGACATGTAGGTGTTGATGACAGTGTGAGTGTGTGTGTGTTGACCTACCAGCTGCAGATTTGGGCTTCTTGGCCACTGGTCCAGATCCAGCTGCAACTTTGCTCTTCTTCTCTGAAAAGGACATTTTAAAAAAAGGTCAAGCAAACCGCATGTGATGATCATAAAGTGGATATGTCTGTAAAGGGGAGACTCGTGGGTACCCATAGAACCCATTTACATTCACTGATCTAGAGGTCAGAGGTCAAGGGACCCCTTTGAAAATGGATATGACAGTTTTTCCTCGCCAACATTTAGAGTCAGTTTGGAGCGTTATTTAACCTCCTTCATGACCAGCTAGTATGACATGGTTGGTACCGATGGATTCATCAGGTTTACTAGTTTACTATAATACCAGGATCTTCACTATGTGTGTGTGTGTGTGTGTGTGTGTGTGTGTTTGTAGACCTACCAGCTGCAGGTTTGGGCTTCTTGTCAGTTTTAACTTTGCTCTTTTTCTCTGAAAAACACATTTTAAAAAGTGAAAGAAAACCACGGAGTTGGCTGCTGTGTGGCCGACTATCAGTTATGTATTTGTGTGTTTCATATTTGTTTTGATCACTTTGTAAACCTTTTTACTCTGACATAAAGTGTCAAACATCCCAGTTACATTCACTGGGATTTCATGTTAAAGAATCAAACAACGGGGGGAAATAATCTAAATCCATTCACAGCTTCAATCGTATGAACTCACCTTTGATTTTCTGCTGTGCCTTCAGTTTCTCCACAAAGGGGAGCAGCAGCTGCTGGACTGCAGCGTCGTTCCTCGGTATCAGCTTCATTTCTTTATCTATGACGGAGATGGACTCCTCTGTCCCATAGTACTGGACGATTATATGAGGGATATCTTCTCTGGTCTTGCCAAACTTCACACCTTGAGGGATTGTGTCCAGTTTGAACAGCAACTTACTGAACTGGGGCTCGGTGAGCTCCTCCAGGATGGAGACCAGGGCTGCTTTCCACTTTATCTCTAACATCATCAACGCCATCTGTTACACACCGAGAGACGAGAGGACGAACAAAAAACGTTTGCAAATTAAAAGCAGAAACTGAGGAAACACTCAAACATCACACTGACCAGGTAAAATATATCATTTATTAATATTTACGCCTCAAAAAGAACTTCTGTGGATATAAATATAGTTCTGATAACCACTCAACATCATTACTGATTTCATTTTCTCAATACACCATATCTAATATAATATATCTAATATAAATATAGAAAACAATTCTCCAATATTATCGACAGGCTCTTCATTTAATGTGTTGTGTTCGCCAAAGTGCCCACTAGATGGCAGTAATAGAGCACAGGTTGAATTTTGAGTAGGTTTGCAAGATATTCAGATATCAGATACAAAAAATTTAATTTAATTTTTGTCTTTTCATGAACAGTCTGTTGATTAGGAATCACAGTCCCTGTTTAAAACACCACATTTGTGTTTAGAAAGAAATTCTTATTATAATTATAATATAATTGTTTAAACATTTTCTGGAGGCCATTCTTTGCTCTGCGGCACTTCATTTCCACCATCCCTCTCTCTGTTTCTATTACAGTTTGTTTTATGGATTGCTTAATTTGTAGTTTGTTTTATGGTTTATTTAGTTTATAGTTCCTGTACTGTAGGTTGATTAATGTAGACAAAGCAGTACAGTTAAGCACAAAAACAGTGAGCCATAACATCATCAGCCATAATATTCTCAGCCTCTTCACAGGACAAATAAACAGCTACTATCGAGTCACATCAGTCAACATTGAAACAGGAAACACAAACTGCACTCGTCAGCATTTTCTTTGTTCAAAACACAACAGAGTTTGATCTGTAATTAATGTCATTAAAGATCTTATCTCACAGTAGATTCATTTTTCAGAAGAAATTAGCAGTAAAGTCTGTAATTAATACTCACTTTGTCCTTCTCTTCAGCCACGTGAACCGTCTTTGAAATTTAAAAGAGGATGTGAGAGGAGGTGCCAGTGTGCAGGAGGGCACAAAGTCTGATCTTGTTTGTGTGGCAGATACCAACTTTAATCAGGTTTTACAGCCTGCTCGCCTCCCCACTTTATCCAGCATAAATGCTAAAATATGTGAATTTTTCATCATCAATCTTTATTTTTTCCCAACTTTTGACTGTTAAGCTTCAACATCCAGTTGTAAACACACAGCTTCCCTCCAGTGAACAATGGTTTAGCCCACAAACCCACAACATAACTCATACTTTCAGTTTCATTTGGTGGGAAGTGATAGTGGTATATTTCCTTGTGCTTTCAGTTGTGTTAAGTCAGTCAGTAGTTTAGAGGTGGAAGAAGTATTCAGATATTTTACTTGAGTAAATGCAGCAATACCATAAAAATACTCAGTTACAAGTAAAAGTCCTGCATTTAGAATTTTAGAAGTTAATTTTAGATTATTTTACTGTACTGAACTGCACTATGAATTTAATTTCACCACTGTCTGGAGCTTTAATCAACTTTTTTAATGTGTTTAAGAGTCCGTAGTAGTCTGTGGTCTTTATCAGTGGTGGAAAGAAACAAAGTACATTTATTATTTATTTACATTTATTCAAGTTTGCAATTTTGAGGCATTTGTACGTTCACAGAAGTATTAGCAACAAACAGTTTTTTCATGGTATTTTTGGATCTCAGGATTTATTTTTCTAGCTACAAAATACTGACTGTAAAGGTTGATGCACACCTTTAATTTCTTGTAGACTAGTGCATCAGAGGTCCATATCCATCTTATCTGTAGCCCCCATGATGCCTTGCGTGAATTATGGGCGCAACTTCTGTCGTGTCACTGAACCGTAACCGGCGTTTTCCATGTAACGGTCTGGTAATCCCCTCTCCTAGAGCGATTGTATTAAAAACACCACCTGTTACACCTCCAACGGGATAATGTGATCATACCTCTGAAGTGTTTTAACTACACCTTCTGCCCGCTTGGAACCTCGACCGAGGCAGGACCAAGAATGGAGAGGTTCTATCGGTACCACCCTCAACTTTTGCTAATGGAAACACAAAAATAACATTCTAATGTGTAACAAACTGAACTGAACAGCTTGGTGGAAATATATCTGCAACTCTCCTGTAATTACCAACTCAGTTGAAGCACAAGCTTCGATTAAGAAGGCCTCAACAGTCGGAGTGGGTTGACTGCCACAAGTGGCTCTTTTATTAAGAACAAGTTGAAAAAGGATAGGACAGACAGTTGTACCATGACCTGGAACTGGACCACCCACTGGTGGAGCACTGGGAGTAGCCCACCTGACAAAGAAAACACAAACCAACATCACCCTGATCTACAAATATCTGTAGAACATTTTTACCTGTTTTTGATCTCTATAATTTTATTTCCTTGTACTTTTGCTTCGGCTGTGAGCGGTATTTCATAAGAGAATCTCTCAATGAAATCATCATTCGCTACGTAGCCAAATGCGTTTGCCAGATGTCGAGTTGTCACAAAAACAGTCTGCAGACGGTCGTTGAACTCTACCAACAGGTGAGTGTAGGTCTTATTGGTGCTTTTGATCCTGATTATTGTAATCCTCCCAGTCTGGACAGCAGCACTCTGAACCTGGATAAACACAGATCTACATTCATAATGAAGGTTTGAGACAAGAAGAAAGGTCCAGTACAATAACCACTCTGATAAAGTAGTCAAATAGTTGAGTGTCTGCATTAAAGGACAATTTATTTCTGTTTACAAACCACACTATATTTAACAGTTTATAAACTGAGCAGAGACGAGACAGTGTCTAACAGTTTTATGATGTTTGTTTATAGCCATGGTTTTATATGATGACAGGACGTAGGTGTTGACGACAGGACGTATGGGTGTTGACGACAGGACGTATGGGCGTTGACGACAGGAAGTGGGCGTTGTCGACAGGACGTATAGGTGTTGATGACAGGATGTAGGTGTTGACGACAGGACATATGGGTGCTGACGACAGGACGTGGGCGTTGACGACAGGACGTGGGCGTTGTCGACAGGACGTATAGGTGTTGATGACAGGATGTAGGCGTTGGCGACAGGACGTATAGGCGTTGGCGACAGGATGTAACAATGTTGACGACAGCTTGTATAGAAGTTGATGACAGGACGTGGGCATTGGCAACAGGACGTATAGGTGTTGATGACAGGATGTAGGTGTTGACGACAGGATGTAACAATGTTGACGACAGCGTGCATAGAAGTTGATGAGAGGACATAGGTGTTGACGACAGGACGTATGCGTTGGTGACAGGATGCAGGCGTTGGCGACAGGACGTATAGGTGTTGACGACAGGACGTATAGGCATTGACAACAGGACGTATAGGTGTTGACGGCAGATTGTACTGTAATGGCATTGGTGACAGGACTTATAGGACTTGACGACAGGATGTACTGTATAGGTCTTGGCAACAGGACGCATAGGTGTTGACGACAGGACGAGTAGGACAAAATAGTATAAAAATAACACATATTTTATATATCTGATCAAATAAATATGAGCTTGAATGTATCTGTTGACAGCAGCAGCTAGGTGGAGTGTTCGTTATTAACCGTTTTCTTTCTCACCTCGTCAGGTCGGCAGCTCTTCAGTTGATCTTTAAGAGAAGAAACAAACAACACTGTCGATGTTTTTAAGGTAAAACTTCACTAATGTCTCTACGTTGACTACAGGACGTATAGGTGTTGACGACAGTATGAGTGTGTGTGTGTTGACCTACCAGCTGCAGGTTTGGGCTTCTTGGCCACAGCTCCTAAGTCAGCTGCAACTTTGCTGAAAATTACATACTAAAAAAGTTAAACACACAAATTGAAAATGATCCACGGATTAAATTTAAATGTGTTATTGATACTATACATTTATTATGTTTTAATTTATCATATAGTAACATACTGTCTGTTCTGTTGTAGCTTCTCTACATATACATATTTTCTATATATGTATGTGTGTGTGTCTGTATGTGTATATATATAAGTGTTGGCGACGGGACGTATAGACGTTGGCGACAAGACATATAGGCGTTGGCGACAGAACATATAGGTATTGGCGACAGGATGTAGGTGATGACGACAGGACGAGGGTGATGACGACAGGACGTATATGCGTTGAGGACAGGATGTATAGGTGTTGACGACAGGACGAATAGGCGGTAGCGACAGGATGTAGGTGATGACGACAGGACGTACAGGCGTTGACAACAGGACGTATCGGCGTTGACGTCAGTACGTATTGGCGTTGACTGCAGGACGTATAGGCGTTGAAGCAGGACGTATAGGCATTGATGACAGGGTGTATAGGCGTTGACTACAGGACATATAGGCATTGAAGCAGGACGTATAGGCGTTGATGACAGGGTGTATAGGCGTTGACGACAGTGTGTATAGGTGTTGACGACAGTATGAGTGTGTGTTGACCTACCAGCTGCAGGTTTGGGCTTCTTGGCCACTGGTCCAGATCCAGCTGCAACTTTGCTCTTCTTCTCTGAAAAGGACATTTTAAAAAAGGTGAAACACACAAATTGAAAACGATTCTAGGATTCAATTTAAATGTGTTCTAGATATCGTATATTTATGATATTTATTAGGACTGTCAAAGAAGTTAACGCGATAACGCAAATTTGTTTGAACGCCACTAATCTCTTTGACGCATAAACGCAATATGTGATTTTTAGATTGTAGCGGCTCAGTTTTAAAGCTAGAGTGAAGATACTGGTATCATATGAAGCTAAAAAACCTAAAGAAGCCATTGGTACCAACCATGTCATACTAGCTTGCTGTGAAGGAGGTTAAATAACGCTCCAATCTTACACTAGATTTTGGCAAGATGTAGGCGATGACGACAGGACGTAGGCGTTGACGACAGGACGTAGGTGTTGACGACAGCACATAGGCGATGACGACAGGATGCATAGGCGTTGACGACAGGACGTATAGGCGTTGACGACAGGACGTATCGACGTTGACGTCAGGACGTATCGGCTTTGACGACAGGACATATCAGCGTTTACGACAGGATGTACAGGCGTTGACGACAGGACGTATCGACGTTGACGACAGGGTGTATAGGCGTTGAGGACAGGATGTATAGGTGTTGACGACAGGACCTATATGCGTTGACGACAGGACCTATATGCGTTGACGACAGGATGTATAGGTGTTGACTTCAGGACGAATAGGCGGTAGCGACAGGATGTAGGTGATGACGACAGGACGTACAGGCGTTGACAACAGGACGTATCGGTGTTTACGACAGTACGTATCGGCGTTGACATCAGTATGTATTGGCGTTGACTACAGGACGTATAGGCGTTGAAGCAGGACGTATAGGCGTTGATGACAGGGTGTATAGGCGTTGACGACAGTGTGTATAGGCGTTGACTACAGGACATATAGGCGTTGACTACAGGACGTATAGGTGTTGACGACAGTATGAGTGTGTGTGTTGACCTACCAGCTGCAGGTTTGGGCTTCTTGGCCACTGGTCCAGATCCAGCTGCAACTTTGCTCTTCTTCTCTGAAAAGGACATTTTAAAAAAGGTGAAACACACAAATTGAAAACGATTCTAGGATTCAATTTAAATGTGTTCTAGATATTGTATATTTATGATATTTATTAGGGCTGTCAAAGTTAACGCGATAACGCAAATTTGTTTGAACGCCACTAATCTCTTTGACGCATAAACGCAATATGTGATTTTTAGATTGTAGCGGCTCAGTTTTAAAGCTGGAGTGAAGATACTGGTATCATATGAAGCTAAAAAACCTAAAGAAGCCATTGGTACCAACCATGTCATACTAGCTTGCTGTGAAGGAGGTTAAATAATGCTCCAATCTTACACTAGATTTTGGCAAGATGTAGGCGATGACGACAGGTCATAGGTGTTGACAACAGCACATAGGCGATGACGACAGGATGCATAGGCGTTGACGACAGGACGTATCGGTGTGGACAACAGGACGTATCGGCATTGACGACAGGACGTATCGATGTTGACGTCAGGACGTATCGGCTTTGACGACAGGACGTATCAGCGTTTACGACAGGATGTATAGGCGTTGACTACAGGACGTATAGGCGTTGACGACAGGACATATCGACGTTGACGACAGGGTGTATAGGCGTTGACTACAGGACGTATAGGCGTTGACGACAGGACGTATCGACGTTGACGACAGGGTGTATAGGCGTTGACTACAGGACGTATAGGCGTTGACGACAGGACGTATCGACGTTGACGACAGGGTGTATTGGCGTTGACTACAGGACGTATCGGCGTTGACGACAGTACGTATCGGCGTTGACGTCAGTACGTATCGGCGTTGACGACAGGACGTATAGGCGTTGAAGCAGGACGTATAGGCGTTGATGACAGTGTGTATAGGCGTTTACTACAGGATGTATAGGCGTTGACTACAGGACGTATAGGCGTTGACGACAGTACGTATAGGCGTTGACGACAGTGTGTATAGGTGTTGACGACAGTATGAGTGTGTGTGTGTTGACCTACCAGCTGCAGGTTTGGGCTTCTTGGCCACTGGTCCAGATCCAGCTGCAACTTTGCTCTTCTTCTCTGAAAAGGACATTTTAAAAAAGGTGAAACACACGAATTGAAAACGATTCTAGGATTCAATTTAAATGTGTTCTAGATATTGTATATTTATGATATTTATTAGGGCTGTCAAAGTTAACGCGATAACGCAAATTTGTTTGAACGCCACTAATCTCTTTGACAAATAAAAGCAATATGTGATTTTTAGATTGTAGCGGCTCAGTTTTAAAGCTGGAGTAAAGATACTGGTATCAGCTAAAAAACCTAAAGAAGCCATTGGTACCAACCATGTCATACTAGCTTGCTGTGAAGGAGGTTAAATAACGCTCCAATCTTACACTAGATTTTGGCGAGATGTAGGCGATGACGACAGGACGTAAGCGTTGACGACAGGATGCATAGGCGATGACGACAGGATGCATAGGCGTTGACGACAGGACGTATCGGCGTTGACGACAGGACGTATCGGCGTTGACGACAGTGTGAGTGTGTGTGTGGTGACCTACCAGCTGCAGGTTTTGGCTTCTTAGCCACTAGTCCTGATTCAGCCGCAACTTTGCTCCTCTTCTCTGAAAAGGACATTTTAATAAAGGTCAAGCAAACTGCATGTGATTATCATAAAATGGGCATGTCTGTAAAGGGGAGACTCGTGGGTACCCATAGAACCCATTTACATTCACTGATCTGGAGGTCAGAGGTCAAGGGACCCCTTTGAAAATGGACATGACAGTTTTTCCTCGGTTTGGAGCGTTATTTAACCTCCTTCATGACCAGCTAGTATGACATGGTTGGTACCAATGGATTCATCAGGTTTACTAGTTTACTATGATACCAGGATCTTCACTATGTGTGTGTGTGTGTGTGTGTGTGTGTGTGTGTGTGTTGACCTACCAGCCGCAGGTTTGGGCTTCTTGTCAGTTGTAACTTTGCTCTTTTCTTCTGAAAAACACATTTTAAAAAGTGAAAGAAAACCACGGAGTTGGCTGCTGTGTGGCCGACTATCAGTTATGTATTTGACTGTTTCAGATTTGTTTTGATCACTTTGTAAACGTTTTTTCTCTGACATAAAGTGTCAAACATCCCAGTTACATTCACTGTGATTTCATGTTAAAGAATCAAACAACGGGGGGAAATAATCTAAATCCATTCACAGCTTCAATCGTATGAATCGTACTCACCTTTGATTTTCTGCTGCTGTGCCTTCAGTTTCTCCACAAAGGGGAGCAGCAGCTGCTGGACTGCAGCGTCGTTCCTCGGTATCAGCTTCATTTCTTTATCTATGACAGAGATGGACTTCTCTGTCCCATAGTACTGGACGATTATATGAGGGATATCTTGTCTGGTCTTGCCAAACTTCACACCTTGAGGGATTGTGTTCAGTTTGAACAGCAACTTTTTGAATTCTTGCTCGGTGAGCTCCTCCAGGATGGAGACCAGGGCTGCTTTCCACTTCGCCTCTAACGTCCTCAACGCCATCTGATACACACCGAGAGACGAGAGGACGAACAAAAAACGTTTGCAAATTAAAGCCGAAACAGAGGAAACACTCAAACATCACACTGACCAGGTAAAATATATCATTTATTAATATTTACGCCTCAAAAAGAACTTCTGTGGATATAAATATAGTTCTGATAACCACTCAACATCATTACTGATTTCATTTTCTCAATACACCATATCTAATATAATATATCTAATATAAATATAGAAAACAATTCTCCAATATTATTGACAGGCTCTTCATTTAATGTGTTGTGTTCGCCAAAGTGCCCACTAGATGGCAGTAATAGAGCACAGGTTGAATTTTGAGTAGGTTTGCAAGATATTCAGATATCAGATACAAAAAATTTTATTTAACTTTTGTCTTTTCATGAACAGTCTGTTGATTAGGAATCACAGTTTCCCTTTTAAAACACCACATTTGTGTTTAGAAAGAAATTCTTATTATAATTATAATATAATTGTTTAAACATTTTCTGGAGGCCATTCTTTGCTCTGCAGCACTTCATTTCCACCATCCCTCTCTCTGTTTCTATTACAGTTTGTTTTATGGTTTGCTTAGTTTATAGCTTGTTTTATGGTTTGTTTAGTTTATAGTTTGTTTTATAGTTTGCTTAATTTGTTTTATGGTTTGTTTAGTTTATAGTTCCTGTACTGTAGGTTGATTAATGTAGACAAAGCAGTACAGTTAAGCACAAAAACAGTGAGCCATAACATCATCAGCCATAATATTCTCAGCCTCTTCACAGGACAAATAAACAGCTACTATCGAGTCACATCAGTCAACATTGAAACAGGAAACACAAACTGCACTCGTCAGCATTTTCTTTGTTCAAAACACAACAGAGTTTGATCTGTAATTAATGTCATTAAAGATCTTATCTCACAGTAGATTCATTTTTCAGAAGAAATTAGCAGTAAAGTCTGTAATTAATACTCACTTTGTCCTTCTCTTCAGCCACGTGAACCGTCTTTGAAATTTAAAAGAGGATGTGAGAGGAGGTGCAAGTGGCGGGAAAACACCATGTCTGATCTTGTTTGTGTGGCAGATACCAACTTTAATCAGGTTTTACAGCCTGCTCGCCTCCCCACTTTATCCAGCATAAATGCTAAAATATGTGAATTTCTCATCATCAATCTTCCAACTTTTGACTGTTAAGCTTCAACATCCAGTTGTAAACACACAGCTTCCCTCCAGTGAACAATGGTTTAGCCCACAAACCCACAACATAACTCATACTTTCAGTTTCATTTGGTGGGAATGTATAGTGGTATATTTCCTTGTGCTTTCAGTTGTGTTACGTCAGTTAGTAGTTTAGAGGTGGAAGAAGTATTCAGATATTTTACTTGAGTAAATGCAGCAATACCATAAAAATACTCAGTTACAAGTAAAAGTCCTGCATTTAGAAGTTTAGAAGTTAATTTTAGATTTTATTACTGTACTGAACTGCACTATGAATTTAATTTCACCACTCTCTGCAACTTTAATCATCTTTTCTAAGAATGTGTTTAATTTTAAAATGAAAGATTTTCTTTATATTCAGTTGTGTTTCTGTCAGACGAATAATCTCTTCTAAGAGTCCGTAGTAGTCTGTTTTCCAGTGGTGGAAAAAAAAATACATTTATTTATTTACATTTATTCAAGTTTGCAATTTTGAGTTGGTCAGTATTTCCATTTTCTGCTACGTTATACTTCTACTCCAAAATATAATCAACACATTAAGCATGAAGCATTATGGATTCAAATACAACTTTGGTGAAATTCACAAGCTACCCAGCAGCATTTAAAGTACAAAAATACACATTTACCAGCTGCAAAATTAAAGTGATGAACACATTAATATTCAGAACTATGAGATTATCTCATTACAACAAACCTCTCTAATTTATTTTTGCTTCCATAGGTTGCAGTTACATATATGATAATACAACAAAATTGACATAAATCAGCACATTTTGAGAACATTAATAAACATTAGTAACTGTGCTGCTTTTTTTCACCCAACACAACAAAAAATCTGACCAACTGATTAAAAGACAACAAAATCAGGACAGAAAACAACATGATATTGATATCAATCCATCAATCAACATTTATTTGTATAGCCCTTTACAATTACCAAAAGGTACCCAAAGTGCTTCACATTAACATCAAGAAATAACAGGAATAAAAACACAACATATCATAAAATCATAAAAAGATACATCAAAAGCACAGGAAACATTTCACAGCACTAATAGGTATTAAAAGCCAATCTAAATAAGAAAGTCTTGAGCTTAGATTTAAAGAGTACTAGGTCGGTGACAGTGCGTATATCAGGGGGTAACTTGTTCCATAGTTTAGGAGCAGCGACAGCAAAAGCACGATCACCCCACAGCTCATACCTCGACCTCGGGACGACTAAAAAAAGTTGACCCGATGATCGCAAAGCCCCGTTATGCTCGCGGAGAGTTAAAATCTCTGACAAATGCGGTGGGGCGAGGCCGTTAATGGATTTAAAAACAAACATCAAGAGCTTAAAATGGATTCTAAAGCAAACTGGAAGCCAATGGAGCGAGTAAAGTACGGGGAGGACTGGAGACCACATACAGTGCATTACAATAATCAAGTCTCGAGCTAATAACAGCGTGAATTGCCTTCTCAAGATCGTGCCGATTGAAGAAGGGCTTTACCTTAGTCAGAAGACGAAGCTGGAAAAAGCTCATTTGAACAACAGAGGTAATCTGTTTATTAACACACAACAACAAAAAATTCACCTGCCAAAACATGTTTTCCATCAGATGAAAAATAAACAACTCAGAAAGATTATCCTGGCAAACTTTTTATTCCTCCTTTTCTTAAGTCATAAACACAGGAGAGAAAACAATTTAGATCAGACTTAGAAAATGGATCACCATAATTGTTTTTCTTACTTGCCTCTCAGGGCTTCCGTACAATACTTACAATACTTACAATACTACTACGTAGGTAAAGTTTTAAATGTAGGACTTGTACTTGTAGTATTTTTACGAATGCTTCCTCCATTACTGACGGAGGCTAAACTGCTGACTGTTTGGGTGGAGAGCTGCATTAGCTCACTCACTAACACTACTGACAGCACAAAACAATAGAAGGGAAAGTACTGTCTCTCCTTATGGGCGGGAAAGAGCGGGTTAAACCATTGTTCACTGGAGGGGAGTCTGAGTTTAAAACTGGATGTTTTGAGGATTAACAGTAAAAGTATTAGACCAAAAATAAAGACAAAGACAATAATTAAAGACAAAAAATATATGACTTTGATATATGACTCCAAATATATGTTAGCATTTATTCTAGATAAAAGTGTGGCAGGTAGGTTTCAAAAATTTGAGGTCAATATTGTTGACAAAATCTTGCCGCCAAATTACTCAGAGCAAAGAAAGAGTTGAGCTGTAAAGAAAAGCACAAAGTGAGTATTATGTTGACTTTTAAGACCTTATTGCTTTCTTTTGAAAATAGTGATTCAACTGTGAGATAAGATCTGTAATCACGTTGCATACAAACACTAAGCTCGTGGTTCAAAGGTGAGTCTGAGAGATTAGCTGTATTCTGTTTGTGTTCCTGTTTTAAACTGCGCAGCTCTCGTACACAGTTGTTCTGTACATATTTGTTATAGTGTTTTTATAGCATCGTTTTATTATTTTTATGTTTATGTTCTTGACTCTTGCAGTACTGTGCCTGTATCTTTATTTCCTCTTAATGTATTTGTTTATTGTATGCACACAGAGTCTGAAATGAACTTGTTTCACTTCCTGCTGCTGTGATAGAGTCTTATCTTTACCTGACACTTTTGAAATCTCTGCGCTAAATGAAGGATAACAATTTAGATCTGATGTCATTCAGTGATTTATATATTTTACATAAAAAACATATGCATGGTAAATTACAGTGTTAGAATTATTATTATTATTATTATTATTGGCTTCTGGGGAAGCCCTATGTTTCAGGGGTGGGAGGGTACTGTACACAGTACACTTAAGGTAAATAGTGTGAAAATGAGGAACGTGGAGCATCCTGTGCAGTTCTGCTTTAGTTTCACTAATATCCAAATACTTCATCTTTTGGCTCATCAGCACCACATTATCATCAGAATCAGGACCTGGAAGAGATTGAGCAAGAAACTAAGTTAATTCTGAAAAAAGAATCACACAGACCTGATGGAGGAACTGACTCTTTAGAGGAGGCGGACATTACTTTTATTCTCTGAAAGTTACAACTTTATTCTCGTAATATTACGACTTTTTTTTCTTGTAAAGTTATGACTTTATTCTTTTAATATTACGACTTTATTCTCATAAAGTTATGACTTTATTCTCGTAATATTACGACTTTTTTACTTGTAAAGTTATGACTTTATTCTTTTAATATTACGACTTTATTCTCATAAAGTTATGACTTTATTCTCGTAATATTACGACTTTTTTACTTGTAAAGTTATGACTTTATTCTCGTAATATTACAACATTATTCTCGTAAAGTTATGACTTTATTCTCGTAATATTACAACTTTATTCTTGTAATATTACGACTTTATTCTCGTAAAGTTATGACTTTATTCTCGTAATATTACAACTTTATTCTTGTAATATTACGACTTTATTCTCGTAAAGTTATGACTTTATTCTTGTAATATTACGACTTTTTTTTCTTGTAAAGTTATGACCTTATTCTCATTAAATTACAAAGTTTTTCTCGTAATATTATGACTTTATTCTCAAAATCTCAGTTTTTTCCCCCTCAATGTGGCCCTAATACTCCGTCGTATAGCGGCGCCATGCTGTTGAGTGTTTTTTTTCTGTCTCCGGTCCCAAACAAATTGAAACATAATACGGCGTGCTTATGCCTCATTGTGCAGCGTAACTGTCAGAAAGTATCGAAGAGGAATCGCTAGTCACGGAGACATGAGATGCCGAGGAACTAGGAACCGGTTCTCTATTCCCATCACTGGTGTTTTCCATGCCCGCCAAAGTGGCGGATGGCCTGATGATTTTATCCGCCACTGCCAACAATTTACCCGCATTTGGCGGGTGCTAATTTCAGACCCTGTACGCACCAAACACCAAGGCATATTCCTTGTATGTGAACAACCTACTTGTCAATAAACCTTATTCTGATTCTGATGACTCACTATTATCTGTTTTTGCTGTCCACTCGTCTCTCTGTGTCAGAGATGTCAGAGATGTCAGGTATTTCAGAGAAGGATTGGAAAAGAGCTCTGACCTCCATCCTGGAAGAGCTGGGTCGTTCACAGTACAGAAAGATGCTGGAATTATTGGAAACAATCCCCGAATGTCAGAAGTCTGGCAGTGTAAAGGAAAAGATGCCTGGAATAATCATTCAGTATTACGGACTAAAAGAGTCCATCTCTGCAATCAATGATTTGATGCAGGACATACCAAGGAACGACGAGAAAATCCAGAACCTGCTGCGCCCCTTTGTGGCCAAACTGAAGGATGAACAGGAGAAAGAGACCCAGGGTGAGTTCATACGATGACGATGACAGTTTTGAATTGTATTTTCGACTAACAAGTTTTTGATGTTTCTTTAGATTACAGGTGATGTAGATGTTTGATCGACTGAAATACTTAAGGGTCCAGACACGCCAACCCAATATCAGAGAACTACAGACGATGAAGGCCGTCTGTTGTGTCGCCTCACATCTCGTTTGTTTTTGCCAAAAAGTTGCAATTAAACACACCGCAAAGACGACAGCCGACGGCCGGTTAACAAACTACAGTGAAGCACCAAAACCTCTTGGTTGTATCTAGTGAAGCCCGTCTGTTGAACAGTGTTGGCCGCGGTCGGAGGACGCGGGGGAGACGTTCTTGCACGCACAATCCACACTGCAGAAGAGTTAGTAGCTCTGAGAATATCTAGTGAATGTACAGTGGACGTTTGTGCAGAAATAACTGCTGCAGCTCCTCCAGACCAACAGAGGTTTCCCGTGTCTTGTGAAGTGACGGGGATCCGCAGAGAGAAACGTTATCGTCTCCGACCAAAACTCCGGCGTCTCCGGCCACAGGTGTTGCTGTTAACAACCAATTTCTGATTCTTACATAGAGTCCCTTTAAAGGCCTAAGAAGAAGAAAGAAGAAGAATTTCTGAAAAAGATGGACTCCATCTGAGAAGTGACAGATACAACTGCAGAATGATGATGTTGGCTGAGCGGTCATAGAAGAAATCTGTTTGTGTTGTTTTCTGTTGTTTTGGAGAACGATGACGTAGAACTGAACAATTTGTGTTTAAATTTACATTTTCAAATTTCTTTTTCAGGGAAGAAGAGGAAACGTGAGGAAAAGGATGAAGTGTTGAAACCTCCGTTTAAAGTCCTGGGTAATTTGTTGTTATTATTATCAATGAAGGAACTCAGGTTCTAGTTTTCATAGTTGTATCCAACATGTCTATCAGTGATAAATTATACTCCCCAAGTTAATATCAGAGACCTGTGAACACAAACAGTCAGACTTGGAAACAAACCAACAGATTATTTAACATTAGTTACCAGACGTTTTCACTTCCTCATGTCCACCCCGTCCCACATTTACAGATGCAACCCTTTCAGATAAACTGTTAGGAATACATTTTACCAAACTAACTGAACTAAATTAATTGAATAAATAAATTCATTAATTTGAATAAAATAAGATGCAGTTTTTTTATGTATTTGAACTAGCGCTACCTGTACGCGGCTCGTTATTTAAACAGGACGTGTTTTTTAGCTAAAAGTCTGCTGATTGATGAAATAGGATTGGAGTTTGACTGGATTAACTATACACCGACTGACGTTTGTTTCTCCTTTTAAAGATCAACAGGAGAGCTGCACACCTGACAAGGTAAGAGTTTTGAAATAAACTATAATATAATATAAAACACAGGGAAGAGGAGAAGGAAATTACTTCTTTTCTCGTAAAGTTGTGACTTTATTCTCGTAATATTACGACTTTTCTTTCTCGTAAAGTTAGGACTTTATTCTCGTAATATTACGACTTTTTTTTCTTGTAAAGTTACGACTTTATTCTGGTAATGTTACGACTTTTTTCTTGTAAAGTTACGACTTTATTCTCGTAATGTAACGACTTTTTTTCTCGTAAATTTATGACTTTATTCTCGTAATATTACAACTTTTTTCCTTGTAAAGTTATTACTTTATTCTCGTAATATTCCGACTTTTTTTCTCGTAAAGTTATGACTATTCTCTTAATATTACGACTTTTCTTTCTCGTAAAGTTAGGACTTTATTCTCGTAATATAACAATTTTTTTTTCTTGTAAAGTTACGACTTTATTCTCGTAATGTTACGACTTTTCTTTCTTGTAAAGTTAAGACTTTATTCTCATAATATTACGACTTTTCTTTCTCGTAAAGTTAAGACTTTATTCTCGTAATATTACGACTTTTTTTATCGTAAAGTTAGGACTTCATTCTCGTAATATTACGACTTTTTTCTTGTAAAGTTCTGACTTTATTCTCGAAAAAAAATTTCCCTCAATGTTGCCGTAATACTCCGTTGTCCTTCCTATATTGTTAGGAACCTAACACGGATGTTTTCCAGTCGAGAAACCGTCCTTGGGTAAGTACCTTTTCTTTCAATTTTTTTTTCACGGCTCACAACTTCTGACATTTACGGTTGTTTAGTTTACATGTTTCTTTCATGGAGATTTTTTTTCTCCTTTGTACGCAGAAAAAATCCATCTGTGATGTGAAAACCAGCGGAGTTCTTGAGACTGAAGGTATTTCTGTGAAAGTTGTTCAGAAATCCGGGCTGCGCACATATCAAACCAAAGAGAAAGTGAAAAGGTTTTTCTTTTATGTGGCAGTCGCTGATGAGACAGGCACCATTAAACTGATGGTTTATGGAAAAGATCGTGATAAAGAAATCAAGGAGGACAGCTCCTACCTCCTCAGAAATCTAATAAAGGATGACAACGTTTTTAAGGTTACCACAAGGAGCAACGTGTCAGAGACGAAATCTGTTGACGTCTCAGAGGAGCTCCAGATGGAAGCTCGGAAACTAATTTATCCCGAGAGTCCCATTTACTCCGTTGAAAACGTCAAACCATCTGCTGACAAGACAGTAGTGAGTGTCGAAGGAACCGTAACAGAGGTGAGTTTAAACTGGAGAATTCACTTACTTTCTCTATACTATGTTGTTTTTAATTATTTATTGTTAATCACGATTAATCACACATTTTTTTATCTGTACAAAATGTACCTTAAAGGGACTGTTTGTAACTTCTTCCACGTATAAATCATTGCTGGTCGGTGTCTCATGGTCTCTCGTGTGTCTCATGGTCTCTCGTGTGTCTCATGGTCTCTCGTGTGTCTCATGGTCTCTCGTGTGTCTCATGGTCTCTCGTGTGTCTCATGGTCTCTCGTGTGTCTCATGGTCTCTCGTGTGTCTCATGGTCTCTCGTGTGTCTCCGCTGTTCAGACTCAGACTCCAACACAAACTCCAGTGAAGCACCAAAACCTCTTGGTTGTATCTAGTGAAGCTGTTAAACAGTGTTGGCCGCGGTCGGAGGACGCGGGGGAGACCGTAGCTTTGGTCTCCAGGACCGGAGTCTCTGCTGTACTCTGCTCCTCTGCTCCTCTGACTGCCTTCACTCACACACCGCGCTCCTTCTCTCTCTCTCTCTCCACCTCTCACGTGCATGCTGCTCACTCCACACTGCAGAAGAGTTAGTTTAGCTCTGAGAATATCTAGTGAATGTTCAGTGGACGTTTGTGCAGAAATAACTGCTGCAGCTCCTCCAGACCAACAGAGGTTTCCCGTGTCTTGTGAAGTGACGGGGCTCCGCAGAGAAAAACGTTATCGTCTCCCACCAAAACTCCGGCGTCTCCCCCGTTCCCTCCGGCCGCGGTCGGGAGGCTGAGGCAGGAAAAGCCAACACTAGGATCAGCATTGATTCATGGAGAGACCTTGGTCTGGTCAGCTAACATTACTGCCAAGCAGCTGAAATATAGAGTGATATTGTGCTTTTAGCTGACGTGTGTCTCCTCACTGTGTTGAGCGATGCTCCTTCATGTCTATGTAGAGCGAGCACAAGCGCCAGCAACAGGACGCTGACTTTAGTTGACTTAACGGACACAGGTGAAGCTGTTAACAAGACATTTCTGATTCTTACAAACAGTCCCTTTAAAGGGAGATTTGTCAAGTATTTAATCCTCTTATCAACATGGGAGTGGACAAATATGCTGCTTTATGCAAATGTATGTAGATATTTATAATTGTAAATCAATTAACAACACAAAACAATGAGAGATATTGATCCAGAAACCCTCACAGGTACTGCATTTAGCATAAACAACATGCTCAAATCATAACATGGCAAACATTGCATTGATGTCCAATAAGTCTGTGAAAAATAAGTCATTTCTGGGCTTTTTTTCTAATTCTTGTTTTAATCGTTTGGTTTGTTCAGATTAATCCTGTTAAAAAAATAAAGGTGGAACACAAACGGCAGAAGATAGAGAGGCAAGATTTCAAACTAAAAGATGACACCGATTCCATCTGGATCTGCATGTGGGATGAAGGAGCCACCCAGCAATGTGAAGGATTATCGGTTGGAGATGTCATTAAGGTTTCCAACCTGAGGACCAATCTGTACTGCGGAACTACAACGCTGAACTCAACTGGATTCACCAAAATTGACACGGTACCTGCAGCGATCTCCCCGCTTGACTTTTCTCCAAGCCACAAGTCAGCCATGTTTGTAGTTCAGTCTGTGGAGAGAGGCACATCTGGACTTCATTTTGGCCAGAATAAAACAGCCTCAGTACTGCTTCCTTTGTCAGCTGTTAGGTGTTAAAAAACACTTTTATTAAAGGTTTGTCCTAAACTGACTGTTAACTTCAATCTGTCTTCATGCAGGTTCAGAGTGTCGGCATCCAGAACGTCAGAATTGAGATTATGGGAATCATGAAGGCCAATAAGAAGGAGACTCAGCTGGAAGCAGAGGTCAACCAACGCGTGCACACGTTTGTCGCGGCTTCTCGACTTCTGGCGAAGGCGTTTGGCTTCAAGCTGGACGGTGGTTTTAAAGACAGACTCCTCGATAAAATACCGCTCTCAGCAGATGCAGAAATACAGGGAAATCAAATCAAAAAGATTACAGCTGCTTTAAAGATGTAGAATTATGCAGGAATACCTGAAGATGTGCACACAGTCGAAAATGGGGCTTCTGCTGGGGTCATTGTTTTGTTATTTATATTTTTATAAATATATTGGAAGGTATTTTGAGCATATTTGAATATTTGAATTACTTCCACAGTGTCTGAATCAACCTGTCAGCGCTCTCTGGTGGCTTAACTCTGTAATAGAGATGGTTTCTATGGTTCTAAATAAATAACTGAAGATGTAGATTTTCACATGAACAAACATTTTTGACATCTTTGAATTTGACAATTAAACAATATACACCAATATTTTCTGGTTTCTTTCCTCTCTGACAGTAAACTGAATATCTTTGAGACATTAGAGGACGTCGTCTTGGACTTTAGGAAACACTGATCCACATTTTTTCACCATTTTCTGACATTTTATAAACCAAACAACTAAATGGATTAAATCTAGAAAATAATAGAGAATAAAAGTAAAGGTTAGTTTTAGCCTTTATTGTTAGTTTACTGTCCAAAAATCCAGGTTTCACTTCCTGTCCACTACAGGAGGATCACAGTACCGCTAAAGTCATGAAATGTGTCAAAATAGAATTTAAAATTAATACAAATCACAATGTACAGAGTTAAGAAATCATCTTTGTTTGGTTCAGATCTTCACAAAAATCACACCATAATCATTTCAATGTTTTTCAATGAAAATGAGAACAACGTAAAAATGATCATTTATATCCAATATCCAACATCGTGCAGCCCTACAAAACATCCAATTTTTCCTTAAATCATTCTCTTAATATTTCACTTAAAGGTCCCATATCGTATAAAGTGTGATTGTCATGTCTGTTATAGTATAAAGCAGGTTTAAGTGCTTTATAAATACTGTTAAACTATTGAAACGTTCAATATACGGAGAAATACACACAGCCCGTATTCAGAAATTGTGCGTCTGAAACAAGTCGTTAGGATTTCTGTCCATTTGTGATGTCACAAATCTACAATATTTAGATCATAACACGTTTTAAACAAACATTTTAAATGTGTCCCAGTTTATTTCCTGTTGCAGTGTATGTGAATATCATCAGCTGACAGGAAGTAAACATGGACCCATGTTTGCCTAGCAACGCAATTCCGTTGCAATGCACTAAAACGGAGCGTTTCATTCAGAGAGTGAATACAGGTATATTCAGACAGACAGGATGAGGAAACTAAAGTGTATTTTTAACATTGCAGCATGTAAACATGTTCTAGTAGAAACACAAAATACAAGTATGAACCTGAGAATGAGCACGATACGGGACCTTTAAATGTATGTCAGACCAAACCTCATGCAAATGAAGAGACGAGACGTTTCTAATAAGACAATAATCTTTTAGGTTTATTTTTTTTACACACACACTTTATTGCAAAGGAGCATAACAAGACGTCTGAGTTGATCCAGTCGCATCAATGACAAACAGCCTGAACACACGTTTCCTTTAACATTTAGAGGAAGATCTGAACCTTCTGACACCGCTTCTATTAATAACATTAAAATTCTCTCTACTCTGTAAACCAGCACTCGCTGGAGATGAATTCATTTATAACTGCTTCCTCGTTAATGTAAATCTAATAAAATAAATGTGACCTGCAGGAGTTTTGACGCCCGTTAAAAGGAATGATGTAACGCTTCATACAACAACAACATCATCAACAACAACAACAACAACAACAACAAACAACAACAACGGTTGTAACTTTACAATAAATAATCCCGGTGACGTCTGACCGCCGCCCCTCACTTCATTAATCATTTAAACGACCCTCCGGTGACGTCAGCTTGCTGATTGGTCGGTTCTAAAGGAAGTTGTGTGTAACGTAAACTTTCGCGCCGATGTCGGGGTCCTCGGGTTGTCGGGTCGGGGGGGTCAGAGGTCAGAGGTCGTGGCTGCAGCCGCTTATGTGACCATGTACTCCTGCCGCTTGTTGAGTCGGACCTGGCAGAGCGAGACGGCGCCCACCGCCACGTAGATGGCGGCGGCGATGAAGCAGTTGATGCCGACCTGGTTGTACAGACTGTAGATGTTCTGAGGAGGATTTTTACTGCAGGAGAGAACAGACGGGTTTTAATATTCAGATTTATTAGTTTTTAAAAATCAGATAATATAATAACAACAATAATACTCATATCTCCTGAAGGTACGAGGCGATTAAGGGACGGAACTAACAAATATTCTAAGATTAATCTGCAGATTGTTATTTTTTTTAATGTATTTTTGTCTATAAAATGTCAGAAAATTTGGCTTTCTAATTATTACAAATATTCTGTGTTCTATGATATTCTCTGTTCTACTATATTCTGCTCATTCTGGTGTTTGTTTTGCAGCTTGTAGAACTCAAAGATCCAGAGTTCATAGCGACTCACTCGTTACGGATGTCCTCCTCGGTGAACGGGACGTCCTCGATCAGCACGGCTGACTTGGCGCTGAAGAAGATCCCCAGCATCGCCTGGAAGAAGAAGAAGACGAAGACGACAGCAGGTCAGAACAGAGGGGCTCAACATGAGGCTCGGGGGCCACGGCAGGGGCCGAGTTAACGTCGGGTCAGATTCATAATCCTGCCGACTTATTCTCTGATCAAACAGTTTCTCTAGTTTCTCTAGTTTTAGTATTACTGTTAATATTTAGTGTTTTATTCAGACAAAGCTCTTGTTCGGCTGCTTTTGTTTGATATTATTTGTCTCAATAAAGTAAAGTTTAAAGTGTTTTATAGGATAGTTCTCAATAATAAAGTAACGTTTAAAGTGTTTTATAGGATAGTTCTCAACAATAAAGTAAAGTTTAAAGTGTTTTATGGGATAGTTCTCAACAATAAAGTAAAGTTTAAAGTGTTTTATAGGATAGTTCTCAACAATAAAGTAAAGTTTAAAGTGTTTTATAGGATAGTTCTCAATAATAAAGTAACGTTTAAAGTGTTTTATGGGATAGTTCTCAACAATAAAGTAAAGTTTAAAGTGTTTTATAGGATAGTTCTCAACAATAAAGTAAAGTTTAAAGTGTTTTATAGGATAGTTCTCAATAATAAAGTAAAGTTTAAAGTGTTTTATAGGATAGTTCTCAACAATAAAGTAAAGTTTAAAGTGTTTTATAGGATAGTTCTCAACAATAAAGTAAAGTTTAAAGTGTTTTATAGGATAGTTCTCAATAATAAAGTAACGTTTAAAGTGTTTTATAGGATAGTTCTCAACAATAAAGTAAAGTTTAAAGTGTTTTATAGGATAGTTCTCAATAATAAAGTAACGTTTAAAATGTTTTATAGGATAGTTCTCAATAATAAAATAACGTTTAAAGTGTTTTATAGGATAGTTCTCAATAATAAAGTAACGTTTAAAGTGTTTTATAGGATAGTTCTCAACAATAAAGTAAAGTTTAAAGTGTTTTATAGGATAGTTCTCAATAATAAAGTAAAGTTTAAAGTGTTTTATAGGATAGTTCTCAACAATAAAGTAAAGTTTAAAGTGTTTTATAGGATAGTTCTCAATAATAAAGTAACGTTTAAAGTGTTTTATAGGATAGTTCTCAACAATAAAGTGTCAAAAAACAACATCAGAACTGAAACAGTGAAGAAAAACAGGAAAGATAATCAATAACTTGTCCGATCTCGACTGGTAACCACTGAGAACCCCAACATCACAAATATCCACTCAGACAAAAAGACTTTAATATATTAAATCTGTATAAACATTTACATAAAATATGTTTTATGATCTCTTAAATATGTGAAATGATGTTCTTCTTTTCATGCTATATCTGATTAATCTATAAATTAATATCATAAAATATCTTTAAAAGGATTAAATGTAAACTTCTGTTAGTGCAAGAAAGAAATAAACCGTTTAGTCTATTATTTTAGTTTATTAAATATCAGAACGTAGTTAAAACTGTCCGACGTGACGTCTGCAAATATTCTGTTTCGTTCTACCAACAATTCAAAACAGATATTCAATTAAATGAGATATTCAATTTATAATTGCGATAATGCAAATTTGGTTTTCGATTAGAATAGAATAAATAATATATACGTTATGCACATATTCTTATACTGTATACACAGAGAGAGAGTAATGTGTGTCATTTATTCATATTTATTTATATATTCTTATAAATGTAAATAAAATCTCCTTCATCACTTATATGTTACAATCTGACCGTGTATGTTTTATGGTTTGTTCTGAGCACACAGTGGAAAAAACTGACTTCCTGTTCTGGAACATCACATGACGGTTAAATAAAGAGTCACATGATTCAGTTAAATCAGGATTTTCTGCCACTCAACTTCCTGAATTAGAACTCTTTGATGAAACGTCTCAACGTGGTGGAAAAAATATGTGTTTTAAACCAGAAGACAAGTTAATATACTTTAATGTTCATTTCATCAGCTGATCAAATAATCAGCATTTAAATGGTGATCTAACAAATATAAACAAATACAGAAATATGTCTGTTAATAAATGACATAGTCTAATAATATTATTTTTATTATATATTATTATAAATTAATATTATTATTTTATTATATATATTATTATAAATTGATAATATCATTTTATTATATTTATTATACATTAATAATAATAATATGTTATTATATATATTATTATAAATTAATATTATTTTATTATAAATTGTTAATATTATTTTATTATATATTATTATTATATAATAATAATAATGTTTCAGACTGATGTCTGATCCTCAGAGGTGTCTCCATCCATTAGAGTGTAAACCCAGACTTTAGCCACCTCCATAGCGTTAATAACACGGGTCCCAGTGTTGATCACACTGGTGTTGTATTGATTATTAGTACTGTATTGATTATTAGTGTTGTATTGATCATTAGATCACATTAATACCATCTAGCTTGGCCTACGTGGGCGCCGTCTATATACTGGAGAGTAATATACATTAAATGACTATGTTGCGACACATGTTTGATTAATTTTAGGGTCTCACGAGCTTTAATACATCAAATAATAAAACTAAAAAAGGATCTGAGGTTGATTTATTAATAAAAACAGCATCTTAACAGCATGCTAACCAGAGCAGCTCCAGGAAGTAGTCACCCCCCTCCCAGCTGAACATCACTATATCTCTATGTTTCTGTTCCTTACCAGCATGATGACCCCCCAGATACTGATCACTATCCCGCACGCTGCCATCTTCGGCCCGCAGAACAGAAGCGACGGCATGTCGGTGTCGGTTATTGATCGATCAGAAGCTGATTGTATGTATCTTTGATTGACTAAACAGAGAAGAGATCCATCCACAGTCAGCTGATCCAGAGACCTCACTCGGTTTCACTCGGGGAGACTCGGCAACGGTCGGGACCCGAAGCTCAGCGACCAATCAGAATGGTCCGCTAGCGACACGCCCCGCCTCTTCTTCTTCTTCTTTGGTGTTTATTGGCGGTTGGCAAACCAGCTTAGAGGTGCATTACCGCCACCTACTGGACTACTGGAGTGTGGAGCAGGAGATTGGCAGGAACAATAAAATAAAATAAATAAAAAACAAAAAAAACAATAAAATAAAAATGAATAATTAATAATAACAACAATAATAATAATAATTGTAATTACATTCTCTCACTTAAATGACATCTCTTTTACCTCTTACTCTTTGTTTCCTGTCAGACTGACTAAAAGCGACCAATGAGAATGTCCCCTAGCAACAAGCCCCGCCTCTTCCGGTCAGACTGACTAAAAGCGACCAATGAGAATGTCCCCTAGCAACAAGCCCCGCCTCTTCCGGTCAGACTGACTAAAGCGACCAATGAGAATGTCCCCTATCAACAAGCCCCGCCTCTTCCGGTCAGACTGACTAAAGCGACCAATGAGAATGTCCCCTATCAACAAGCCCCGCCTCTTCCGGTCAGACTGACTAAAGCGACCAATGAGAATGTCCCCTATCAACAAGCCCCGCCTCTTCCGGTCAGACTGACCAATGAAGTTCAACTTCCAAAGACGCGCAACATTTCCTCTTTCCTCCTTTCTGCCTTTGTTGATTATTATTCACATTTTCTCCTCAATATGTTTCTATAAACTACTAATAACTGGTTCTGATCGATGTGTTTCCTCCAGAGCTCCGTTCTCTGGTGATCTGACTCCTCTAGAGGACTCAGATAGATCACATTACTGAAGATAACTGGAGCTAACTGAAGCTAGCTGAGCATCCTCTCATTGTTTTGATTAAAGAACAACTTTAAAGAAGTCCTGCAGCACCATGACGTCAGCCTCTGCTAAGGTGAGTTCTTACCTGTTTAATAACAGTATTGCATTAAACCACGTGCATTAAACTGCGTGCATTAACCTGAACTAATCCAGAGAGCAGGTCACACCAGACTCCACCCAGAAACCTGTTGATTCTACAGCTTTGCTCACCTACACATGTTTATCTCAACAAAGTGCTTCAACTTAATACAAATCCTAGATTAATACAGTCTACTGATACATTCGGCGTATCAAACATTTCATGTTGAAATAGAAATCTAGAGTTCACTGCTGACTTGTTGTGCCAGACAGCTGGTGTGACCCAGAGACTGTCTGTCTGTGTTGGATGTTAAATGTGCTGTTTGGTGGATGAGGTTCTGAACTGACTTTAATAGAAGAAACCTGAAGCTTTAGTTCCTTAACAGGTGACAGTGTACTGACACAGCTATACTTTTACTTTAAGTACTTTACATTTATCTGATAATACTCCCATACTTTACTTCAGTAAGGTTTTGATTGCAGTACTTTTACTTGTAGTGGACTATTTTCACAGTGTGGTATTAATACTTTTATTTCAGTAAGGTTAAGAATGCAGTACTTGTATGTGTAGTGTAGTATATTCACAGTGTGGTACTAGTACTGCAGTAAAGTATATTTTGTGTATCTCCAGGTGGTGGAGATCTTCTCAGCAGCAGGACGTTAACGTGTAGTGTAGTATATTCACAGTGTGGTACTAGTACTGCAGTAAAGTATATTTTGTGTATCTCCAGGTGGGGGAGATCTTCTCAGCAGCAGGCGCTGCCTTCACTAAGTTGGGAGAGTTGACGATGCAGCTTCACCCGGTGTCAGACTCCAGCCCAGCAGGGTGAGCAGAGGACACATCTTCATCTGACTCTCTTCAGTGTTCAGTGGAGAAACAATCAGTCAGCCGACCTGTCAATTAACTCAGTCGTTGATAAAGTCACCCTCTTCTTCTTCTCTGTCAGCTGATCTGTTAATGCTGACAGAGACAGACGTCTTCTGTGTGTGTTGAACTGTGTCTTCGTCCTCAGAGCCAAATGGACGGAGACTGAGATCGAGATGCTGCGTCTGGCGGTGCGTCGCTTTGGAGACGACCTCAACAACATCAGCACGGTGATCAAAGAGCGCACCGTGTAAGTCTGTAACCTTCAATTAAACATGTAAACATTTAAAATGAAGGCTATTTCAAACTGAAAACTCAAAGGTGTTTTTATTCACAGCCACCAGACTCCATTCATAAAAACAGTAATTTAACCTCTCAGAACACGGAGTGAACATACAGACCCACTTCTCTCACTTATTACCAGACAGATAACGTTAACTCAGCTCCTCCTCCTCTTCCTCCTTTTCCTCCTCTTATTTCTCCTCCTCCTCCTCCTTCTCCTCCTCCTCTTATTTCTCCTCCTCCTTCTCCTCTTCCTCCCCCTCCTCTTATTTCTCCTCCTCCTCTTCCTCCTCTTATTTCTCCTCCTCCTCCTCTTCCTCCCCCTCCTCTTATTTCTCCTCCTCCTCTTCCTCCTCCTCCTCCAGCTACAGCTAGCGGTCACATTATTCTAACAGATGTGAACAGATGTGTTGACGTGTTTCTTCTTCTTCTTCTTCTCCTGCAGCGCTCAGATCAAGAGCACGGTGAAGAGGAAGCTGTACGAGGACAGCAGAGTCCCCATCTCCTCCGAGTCCCCGAAGAAGACCGTGAAGAAGACTGCCGTTGCCATGGCGCCGGCTCCCGCGCCCGCCGCCCCCGCCATGATCGCCGTGCCCACAACACAGGTCGTCGTGGCGACGGGCATGCAGAACAGCCCCTCTCTGGCCCCTCCCATCAAGAAGCAGAAGACGGCAGGTGAGAAACGACAGGAAGTGACTTCATCGACAGGAAGTGACATCAGTTGATCAGATGTAGGCGTGGCGAGGAGGGTTCTGCTCATCGGTTCCTAACGACACGTTTGGCGCTCCGTCTGATTGGACGGTGCCACGCAGAGCGATACGTTTAGTCTTTGTTTTAGTCTGCGTTGTTTTAGTCTCTATCCTCACGCAGCGGCGCCGTCCACTCAACGTCCATCTCTGTCCTCACGCAGAGGCGCCGTCCACTCACTGTATGTATCTGTCCTCACGCAGCGGCGCCGTCCACTCAACGTCCACATCTGTCCTCACGCAGCGGCGCCGTCCACTCACCGTTCATCTCTGTCCTCACGCAGCGGCGCCGCTGCGTGAGGACAGAAACGGATGGTGAATCCACTCACTGTCCGTCCGTCCCGGAGACGCAGTGATGTCATGAATAAACATCTGGAAAATAATCTGAATCAAATTATTTTATTTTTTATTTTTGCAGCGTTTTATTAGAATCGATCAGAAAATACAGACGCTGCTCTTCCTTCTCGTCCTCCTCGTCCTCATCTTCCTCCTCCTCGTCCTCCTCCTACTAATCTACTAAATAAATAAAACAAACTCTAATATTCATCTTCTTTATTGTTTTTTCTTAAATGGATGTTGACAATAAACATCTTGCTTCTCCTCCTTCTCTTCCTCCTCTTCCTCCTCCTCCTGCTCTTCCTCCTCTTCTTCCTCCTCTTCCTCCTCCTCCTCCTCCTCTTCCTCCTCCTCAGACGTGACTCTCAGCGCTCTGAATGACTCTGACGTGAACAGCGATCTGGTGGACATCGAAGGACTCGGAGACGGTTCCTCCAACAAGAAGCTCAACTTTGACCAAGGTGAGCGTCACCGTGTAACACCGGAGGACCGGCAACGCTAACGCCATAATAATAATAAATATATACATACATTTACATAAAGCAGCATATTATTATTATTATTAGTAATAGTACTAAATACTAGTATTAAGTACATTGTGAACAGTATATGAATGTAAATGTTTGTCTCCTCAGAGAGCCTGAATCTGGACTCCAGCCTCATCATGAACTCCAGTGACCTCCCCCTCCTGTCCCGCTGACCTTTGACCTCTCAAACACTTTATTATTCTGCTCCTGTTACCTGACGGTCGTCTGTCCACATTTAAATTAACATCCGTGTGTTTATTCTTAAGTTTAAGGTCAAAGTTAAAACCAGAAATGATCCAGATGTGAACAGTTTTAGTTTTAGTTTGTTGTTTTCTGTGTTTCAGTCAGTTTTAGTCTCAGATCAGAAAACAGGAAACAGAAACATGTCAGTCAGTTTGTTCATCCTTTGCTCTTCATCTTCATCATCATCATCATCATCATCATGAAGAAGAGCGTGGAGCTACACATCAGTGATGAAGATGAACCTGGAGAGACGATGAGCTGATTGATCACTCTGATTAGTTCCTCTGAGCTCTCAGTACTGATCAGCCTGCAGTTTATACTTTAATCTTCCTCCTCCTCCTCTTCTTCTTCTTCATCCTCCTCTTCTTCATCCTCCTCCTCTTCCTTGATTTAATAATTGAATGCCTCATCATTATCATCATAATAATAATAATAATTGTTACCAGCTTCACGTTTCTCGGCGTTGATCTTCTGATTTCTTAAAGAAATCCGAGGTGATGTTCTGAAGATATTTCCTGAATCCTCAAAGACTCTTCGAACCGTCTGGATGACGTAAGTACCTTTAATTAATTATTATAAATATAAAATGTATAAAACAAAAAGACAATATTGACGTACTGTGTGTAACAGAAGCTAAATATTAACACCTTGATTTGTATGAAAATGTAAAATATTTCTGTCTGTTTGGATTCAAGAAACAAACGGGTTAAAATCTGTTTTGTTTTTTTATTGTGCAGGAAATGAAAAAGTTTCTCATCCAGATGTTTAAAGAGTCTTTGAGGATTCTGGGAATATCTTCAAAACAACAACAAACATCACCAGGTATTTATTTATTTTATTTTTTTGTTGAAACATTGGAAGCTCAGCGCTGTGACCCGGATGTTACGCTGGTAAATATCTGATATGTGTGTCCAAAAGATGTCTGAAACAATTCTGTGAATATTTGGATTAATCATCATTTGCTGACCAGAAGAGAAGACATATGTAGAAAACCAGACTTCTCCTTTATCTTCGTCAGTGTTCCTGACGGTTGGCGATCATGATGGTAGCGAGGTAGAAAACCTGCTTTTTCACTTGAACATTTTATCAATCAGTGGCTGAGAGATGTAAAAACACCGTTTTGATTATGTCAATTAAAAACTCTGAATAGTTTGTCTTTTCTTGTTTTTTTTGATTGTTTCATTTAATGTTTAGTAAAAAAAGTCATAGTATAGTATGTCGAAATTTTTATAAAAAAAAGTTATAGTATAGTATGTCGAATTTTCTTTTTGAAAAAAAAGTCATATAACTAAATTTTTATAAAAAAAAGTCATAGTATAGTATGTCGAAGGTTTTCATGAAAAAAACGTCATAGTATAGAATGTCGAAAAAAGTCATAGTATAGTATGTCGAAGTTTTTCATGAAAAAAGTCATAGTATAGTATGACGAAAGTTTTCATGAAAAAAAAGTCATAGTATAGTATGTCGAAAGAAGTCATTAAAAAAAGTCATACTATAGTATCTCGAAAGATTTTGTGGAAAAACGTCATAGTATAGTATGTCGAAGTTTTTCATGAAAAAAGTCATAGTTTAATATGTCGAAATTTTTATAAAAAAAAGTCATAGTATAGAATATCGAAGGTTTTCATGAAAAAACGTCATAGTATAGTATGTCGAAATTTTTATAAAAAAACGTCATAGTATAGTATGTCGAAGTTTTCATGAAAAAAAGTCATAGTATTGTATGTCGAATTTTCTTTTTGAAAAAACGTCATAGTATAGAATGTCGAAAAAAGTCTTAGTATAGTATGTCGAAAGTTTTCATGAAAAAACGTCATCAAAACAAAAACAACAACGTATGTCAACATTTTTATAAAAAAAAGTCATAGTATAGTATGTCGAAGTTTTCATGAAAAAAAGTCACAGTATAGCATGTCAAAAGTTTTATAAAAAACTCATAGTATAGTATGTCGAAAAAAGTCATAGTATAGTATGTCAAAATTTTTATAAAAAAAAGTCATAATATAGTATGTCGAAGTTTTCATGAAAAAAAGTCATAGTATTGTATGTCGAATTGTCTTTTTGAAAAAAACGTCATAGTATAGAATGTCGAAAAAAGTCTTAGTATAGCATGTCGAAGATTTGTATTAAAAAAAGTCATAGTATAGTATGTCGATAATTTTCATGAAAAAAAATCATAGTAAAATATGTCGACAATTTTCATGAAAAAAAGTCATAGTAAAATAATGTCGATAATTTTCATTAAAAAAAGTAATTGTAAAATATGTCGACAATTTTCATGGAAAAAAGTCATAGTACAGTATGTCGAAATTTTTATAAAAAAAAGTCATAGTATAGTATGTCGAAGGTTTTCATGAAAAAACGTCATAGTATAGTATGACGAAATTTTTCATGGAAAAAATGTCAGTTTAATATGTCGAAATTTTTATAAAAAAACGTCATAGTATATTATGTTGAAAAATTTCATAAAAAAAACGTCATAGTATAGTATGTTGATAAATCAATGAAAAAAAACGTCATAGTATAGTCTGTCGAAAAATTTCATGCGGAAAAAAAGTCATAGTATAGTATGTTGATAAATCAATGAAAAAAAACGTCATAGTATAGTATGTCGAAAAATTTCATAAAAAAACGTCATAGTATAGTATGTTGATAAATCAATGAAAACAAACGTCATAGTATAGTATGTTGATAAATTTCATGCGGAAAAAAAGTCATAGTATAGTATGTTGATAAATCAATAAAAAAAACGTCATAGTATAGTATGTCGAAAAATTTCATGCGGAAAAAAAGTCATAGTATAGTATGTTGATAAATCAATAAAAAAAACGTCATAGTATAGTATGTCGAAAAATTTCATGCGGAAAAAAATTCATAGTATAGTATGTTGACAAATCAATGAAAAAAAACGTCATAGTATAGTATGTCGAAAAATTTCATGCGGAAAAAAAGTCATAGTATAGTATGTTGATAAATCAATGAAAAAAAAAGTCATAGTATAGTATGTCGAAAAATTTCATGCGGAAAAAAAGTCATAGTATAGTATGTCGATAATTTTCATGAAAAAAAATCATAGTAAAATATGTCGACAATTTTCATGAAAAAAAGTCATAGTAAAATAATGTCGATAATTTTCATTAAAAAAAGTAATTGTAAAATATGTCGACAATTTTCATGGAAAAAAGTCATAGTACAGTATGTCGAAATTTTTATAAAAAAAAGTCATAGTATAGTATGTCGAAGGTTTTCATGAAAAAAACGTCATAGTATAGTATGACGAAATTTTTCATGGAAAAAATGTCAGTTTAATATGTCGAAATTTTTATAAAAAAACGTCATAGTATATTATGTTGAAAAATTTCATAAAAAAACGTCATAGTATAGTATGTTGATAAATCAATGAAAAAAAACGTCATAGTATAGTCTGTCGAAAAATTTCATGCGGAAAAAAAGTCATAGTATAGTATGTTGATAAATCAATGAAAAAAAACGTCATAGTATAGTATGTCGAAAAATTTCATAAAAAAACGTCATAGTATAGTATGTTGATAAATCAATGAAAACAAACGTCATAGTATAGTATGTTGATAAATTTCATGCGGAAAAAAAGTCATAGTATAGTATGTTGATAAATCAATAAAAAAAACGTCATAGTATAGTATGTCGAAAAATTTCATGCGGAAAAAAAGTCATAGTATAGTATGTTGATAAATCAATAAAAAAAACGTCATAGTATAGTATGTCGAAAAATTTCATGCGGAAAAAAATTCATAGTATAGTATGTTGACAAATCAATGAAAAAAAACGTCATAGTATAGTATGTCGAAAAATTTCATGCGGAAAAAAAGTCATAGTATAGTATGTTGATAAATCAATGAAAAAAAAAGTCATAGTATAGTATGTCGAAAAATTTCATGCGGAAAAAAAGTCATAGTATAGTATGTCGAAAAATTTCATGCGGAAAAAAAGTCATAGTATAGTATGTTGATAAATCAATGAAAAAAAAACGTCATAGTATAGTATGTCGAAAAATTTCATAAAAAAACGTCATAGTATAGTATGTCGAAAAATTTGATAAAAAAACTTCATAGTATAGTATGTCGAAAAATTTCATGCGGAAAAAAAGTCATAGTATAGTATGTTGATAAATCAATGAAAAAAAACGTCATAGTATAGTATGTCGAAAAATTTCATAAAAAAAACGTCATAGTAAAATAATGTCGATAATTTTCATTTAAAAAAGTCATTGTAAAATATGTCAATAATTTTCATTAAAAAAAGTCATAGTATAATATGTCGATAATTTTCATTTAAAAAAGTCATAGTAAAATATGTCGACAATTTTTATGAAAAAAAGTCATAGTACAGTATGTCGAAGATTTGTATTAAAAAAAGTCATAGTAAAATAATGTCGATAATTTTCATTAAAAAAAGTCATAGTACAGTATGTCGAAGATTTGTATTAAAAAAAGTCATAGTAAAATAATGTCGAAGATTTGTATTAAAAAAAGTCATAGTAAAATATGTCGACAATTTTCATGGAAAAAAGTCATAGTAAAATATGTCGATAATTTTCATTAAAAAAAGTCATAGTAAAATATGTCGATAATTTTCATTAAAAAAAGTCATAGTAAAATATGTTGACAATTTTTATGAAAAAAAGTCATAGTATAGTATGTCGATAATTTTTATGAAAAAAAGTCATAGTATAGTATGTCGATAATTTTCATTAAAAAAAGTAATTGTAAAATATGTCGACAATTTTCATGGAAAAAAGTCATAGTATAGTATGTCGATAATTTTCATGAAAAAAAATCATAGTAAAATATGTCGATAATTTTCATTAAAAAAAGTCATAGTAAAATAGGTCGACAATTTTCATGGAAAAAAGTCATAGTATAGTATGTTGATAATTTTTATGAAAAAAAGTCATAGTATAGTATGTCGATAATTTTCATGAAAAAAAATCATAGTACAGTATGTCGATAATTTTCATGGAAAAAAGTCATAGTACAGTATGTCGATAATTTTCATGGAAAAAAGTCATAGTACAGTATGTCGATAATTTTCATGAAAAAAGTCATAGTACAGTATGTCGAAGATTTGTATTAAAAAAAGTCATAGTATAGTATGTCGATAATTTTCATGAAAAAAAATCATAGTAAAATATGTCGATAATTTTCATTAAAAAAAGTCATAGTAAAATATGTCGACAATTTTTATGAAAAAAAGTCATAGTATAGTATGTCGATAATTTTTATGAAAAAAAGTCATAGTAAAATAATGTCGATAATTTTCATTAAAAAAAATAATTGTAAAATATGTCGACAATTTTTTTGGAAAAAAGTCATAGTACAGTATGTCGATAATTTTCATGGAAAAAAGTCATAGTATAGTATGTCGATAATTTTCATGAAAAAAAATCATAGTAAAATATGTCGACAATTTTTATGAAAAAAAGTCATAGTAAAATAATGTCGATAATTTTCATTAAAAAAAAGTCATAGTAAAATATGTCGACAATTTTTATGAAAAAAAGTCATAGTATAGTATGTCGATAATTTTTATGAAAAAAAGTCATAGTAAAATAATGTCGATAATTTTCATTAAAAAAAAATCATAGTACAGTATGTCGACAATTTTCATGGAAAAAAGTCATAGTAAAATAATGTCGATAATTTTCATTAAAAAAAGTCATAGTACAGTATGTCGAAGATTTGTATTAAAAAAAGTCATAGTAAAATAATGTCGATAATTTTCATTAAAAAAAGTAATTGTAAAATATGTCGACAATTTTCTTGGAAAAAAGTCATAGTACAGTATGACGAAATTTTTCATGGAAAAAATGTCAGTTTAATATGTCGAAATTTTTATAAAAAAACGTCATAGTATATTATGTCGAAAAATTTCATAAAAAAACGTCATAGTATAGTATGTCGAAAAATTTCATGTGGAAAAAATGTCATAGTATAGTATGTTGATAAATCAATGAAAAAAAAACGTCATAGTATAGTATGTCGAAAAATTTCATAAAAAAACGTCATAGTAAAATAATGTCGATAATTTTCATTAAAAAAAGTCATAGTAAAATATGTCGACAATTTTTATGAAAAAAAGTCATAGTAAAATAATGTCGATAATTTTCATTAAAAAAAGTCATAGTACAGTATGTCGAAGATTTGTATTAAAAAAAGTCATAGTAAAATAATGTCGATAATTTTCATTAAAAAAAGTCATAGTAAAATATGTCGACAATTTTCATGGAAAAAAGTCATAGTAAAATATGTCGATAATTTTCATTAAAAAAAGTAATTGTAAAATATGTTGACAATTTTCATGGAGAAAAGTCATAGTATAGTATGTCGATAATTTTCATGAAAAAAAATCATAGTAAAATATGTCGATAATTTTCATTAAAAAAAGTCATAGTAAAATATGTCGACAATTTTAATGTAAAAAAGTCATATTAAAATATGTCGATAATTTTCATTAAAAAAAGTCATAGTAAAATATGTCGACAATTTTTATGAAAAAAAGTCATAGTATAGTATGTCGATAATTTTCATGGAAAAAAGGTCATAGTAAAATATGTCGATAATTTTTATGAAAAAAAGTCATAGTAAAATATGTCGATAATTTTCATTAAAAAAAGTAATTGTAAAATATGTCGACAATTTTCTTGGAAAAAAGTCATAGTACAGTATGACGAAATTTTTCATGGAAAAAATGTCAGTTTAATATGTCGAAATTTTTATAAAAAAACGTCATAGTATATTATGTCGAAAAATTTCATAAAAAAACGTCATAGTATAGTATGTCGAAAAATTTCATGTGGAAAAAAAGTCATAGTATAGTATGTTGATAAATCAATGAAAAAAATCGTCATAGTATAGTATGTCGAAAAAGTTCATAAAAAAACGTCATAGTATAGTATGTCGAAAAATTTCATGTGGAAAAAAAGTCATAGTATAGTATGTTGATAAATCAATGAAAAAAATCGTCATAGTATAGTATGTCGAAAAATTTCATAAAAAAACGTCATAGTATAGTATGTCGAAAAATTTCATAAAAAAAAGTCATTGTAAAATATGTCGATAATTTTCATTAAAAAAAGTCATAGTATAGTATGTCGATAATTTTCATTTAAAAAAGTCATAGTAAAATATGTCGACAATTTTTATGAAAAAAAGTCATAGTAAAATAATGTCGAAGATTTGTATTAAAAAAAGTCATAGTAAAATAATGTCGATAATTTTCATTAAAAAAAGTCATAGTAAAATATGTCGACAATTTTTATGAAAAAAAGTCATAGTAAAATAATGTCGAAGATTTGTATTAAAAAAAGTCATAGTAAAATAATGTCGATAATTTTCATTAAAAAAAAGTAATTGTAAAATATGTCGACAATTTTCTTGGAAAAAAGTCATAGTATAGTATGTCGATAATTTTTATGAAAAAAAGTCATAGTATAGTATGTCGATAATTTTCATTAAAAAAAGTAATTGTAAAATATGTCGACAATTTTCATGGAAAAAAGTCATAGTATAGTATGTCGATAATTTTCATGAAAAAAAATCATAGTAAAATATGTCGATAATTTTCATTAAAAAAAGTCATAGTAAAATATGTCGACAATTTTCATGGAAAAAAGTCATAGTAAAATATGTCGATAATTTTCATTAAAAAAAGTCATAGTAAAATATGTCGACAATTTTTATGAAAAAAAGTCATAGTATAGTATGTCGATAATTTTCATGAAAAAAGTCATAGTAAAATAATGTCGATAATTTTCATTAAAAAAAGTAATTGTAAAATATGTCGACAATTTTCTTGGAAAAAAGTCATAGTACAGTATGTCGAAGATTTGTATTAAAAAAAGTCTTAGCATAGTATGTCGAAAGTTTTCATGAAAAAACGTCATAGTATAGTATGACGAAATTTTTCATGGAAAAAATGTCAGTTTAAAATGTCGAAATTTTTATAAAAAAACGTCATAGTATATTATGTCGAAAAATTTCATAAAAAAACGTCACAGTATAGTATGTCGAAAAATTTCATAAAAAAAAGTCACAGTATAGTATGTCGAAAAATTTCATAAAAAAACGTCATAGTATAGTATGTTGATAAATCAATGAAAAAAAACGTCATAGTATAGTCTGTCGAAAAATTTCATAAAAAAAACGTCATAGTATAGTATGTCGAAAAATTTCATAAAAAAACGTCATAGTATAGTATGTCGAAAAAGTTCATAAAAAAAACGTCATAGTACAGTATGTCGAAAAATTTCATGCGGAAAAAACGTCATAGTATAGTATGTCGAAAAATTTCATAAAAAAACGTCATAGTATAGTATGTTGATAAATCAATGAAAACAAACGTCATAGTATAGTATGTCGAAAAATTTCATAAAAAAACGTCATAGTATAGTATGTCGAAAAATTTCATAAAAAAACGTCATAGTATAGTATGTTGATAAATTTCATGCGGAAAAAAAGTCATAGTATAGTATGTTGATAAATCAATAAAAAAAACGTCATAGTATAGTATGTCGAAAAATTTCATGCGGAAAAAAAGTCATAGTATAGTATGTTGATAAATCAATGAAAAAAAAAGTCATAGTATAGTATGTCGAAAAATTTCATGCGGAAAAAAAGTCATAGTATAGTATGTCGAAAAATTTCATGCGGAAAAAAAGTCATAGTATAGTATGTTGATAAATCAATGAAAAAAACGTCATAGTATAGTATGTCGAAAAATTTCATAAAAAAACGTCATAGTATAGTATGTCGAAAAATTTCATAAAAAAACGTCATAGTAAAATAATGTCGATAATTTTCATTTAAAAAAAGTCATTGTAAAATATGTCAATAATTTTCATTAAAAAAAGTCATAGTAAAATATGTCGACAATTTTTATGAAAAAAAGTCATAGTACAGTATGTCGAAGATTTGTATTAAAAAAAGTCATAGTAAAATAATGTCGATAATTTTCATTAAAAAAAGTCATAGTACAGTATGTCGAAGATTTGTATTAAAAAAAGTCATAGTAAAATAATGTCGATAATTTTCATTAAAAAAAGTCATAGTAAAATATGTCGACAATTTTCATGGAAAAAAGTCATAGTAAAATATGTCGATAATTTTCATTAAAAAAAGTCATAGTAAAATATGTCGATAATTTTCATTAAAAAAAGTCATAGTAAAATATGTTGACAATTTTTATGAAAAAAAGTCATAATATAGTATGTCGATAATTTTCATGAAAAAAAGTCATAGTAAAATATGTCGATAATTTTCATTAAAAAAAGTAATTGTAAAATATGTCGACAATTTTCATGGAAAAAAGTCATAGTATAGTATGTCGATAATTTTCATGAAAAAAAATCATAGTAAAATATGTCGACAATTTTTATGAAAAAAAGTCATAGTAAAATAATGTCGATAATTTTCATTAAAAAAAGTCATAGTAAAATATGTCGACAATTTTTATGAAAAAAAGTCATAGTATAGTATGTCGATAATTTTTATGAAAAAAAGTCATAGTAAAATAATGTCGATAATTTTCATTAAAAAAAATCATAGTACAGTATGTCGACAATTTTCATGGAAAAAAGTCATAGTAAAATAATGTCGATAATTTTCATTAAAAAAAGTCATAGTACAGTATGTCGAAGATTTGTATTAAAAAAAGTCATAGTAAAATAATGTCGATAATTTTCATTAAAAAAAGTAATTGTAAAATATGTCGACAATTTTCTTGGAAAAAAAGTCATAGTACAGTATGACGAAATTTTTCATGGAAAAAATGTCAGTTTAATATGTCGAAATTTTTATAAAAAAACGTCATAGTATATTATGTCGAAAAATTTCATAAAAAAACGTCATAGTATAGTATGTCGAAAAATTTCATGTGGAAAAAATGTCATAGTATAGTATGTTGATAAATCAATGAAAAAAAACGTCATAGTATAGTATGTCGAAAAATTTCATAAAAAAACGTCATAGTAAAATAATGTCGATAATTTTCATTTAAAAAATTCATAGTAAAATATGTCGACAATTTTTATTAAAAAAAGTCATAGTAAAATAATGTCGATAATTTTCATTAAAAAAAGTCATAGTACAGTATGTCGAAGATTTGTATTAAAAAAAGTCATAGTAAAATAATGTCGATAATTTTCATTAAAAAAAGTCATAGTAAAATATGTCGACAATTTTCATGGAAAAAAGTCATAGTAAAATATGTCGATAATTTTCATTAAAAAAAGTAATTGTAAAATATGTTGACAATTTTCATGGAGAAAAGTCATAGTATAGTATGTCGATAATTTTCATGAAAAAAAATCATAGTAAAATATGTCGATAATTTTCATTAAAAAAAGTCATAGTAAAATATGTCGACAATTTTCATGGAAAAAAGTCATAGTAAAATATGTCGATAATTTTCATTAAAAAAAGTCATAGTAAAATATGTCGACAATTTTTATGAAAAAAAGTCATAGTATAGTATGTCGATAATTTTCATGGAAAAAAGGTCATAGTAAAATATGTCGATAATTTTTATGAAAAAAAGTCATAGTAAAATATGTCGATAATTTTCATTAAAAAAAGTAATTGTAAAATATGTCGACAATTTTCTTGGAAAAAAGTCATAGTACAGTATGACGAAATTTTTCATGGAAAAAATGTCAGTTTAATATGTCGAAATTTTTATAAAAAAACGTCATAGTATATTATGTCGAAAAATTTCATAAAAAAACGTCATAGTATAGTATGTCGAAAAATTTCATGTAGAAAAAAAGTCATAGTATAGTATGTTGATAAATCAATGAAAAAAATCGTCATAGTATAGTATGTCGAAAAAGTTCATAAAAAAACGTCATAGTATAGTATGTCGAAAAATTTCATGCGGAAAAAAAGTCATAATATAGTATGTTGATAAATCAATGAAAAAAAACGTCATAGTATAGTATGTCGAAAAATTTCATAAAAAAACGTCATAGTATAGTATGTCGAAAAATTTCATAAAAAAAAGTCATAGTATAGTATGTCGATAATTTTCATTTAAAAAAGTCATAGTAAAATATGTCGACAATTTTTATGAAAAAAAGTCATAGTAAAATAATGTCGAAGATTTGTATTAAAAAAAGTCATAGTAAAATAATGTCGATAATTTTCATTAAAAAAAGTCATAGTAAAATATGTCGACAATTTTTATGAAAAAAAGTCATAGTAAAATAATGTCGAAGATTTGTATTAAAAAAAGTCATAGTAAAATAATGTCGATAATTTTCATTAAAAAAAGTAATTGTAAAATATGTCGACAATTTTCTTGGAAAAAAGTCATAGTATAGTATGTCGATAATTTTTATGAAAAAAAGTCATAGTATAGTATGTCGATAATTTTCATTAAAAAAAGTAATTGTAAAATATGTCGACAATTTTCATGGAAAAAAGTCATAGTATAGTATGTCGATAATTTTCATGAAAAAAAATCATAGTAAAATATGTCGATAATTTTCATTAAAAAAAGTCATAGTAAAATATGTCGACAATTTTCATGGAAAAAAGTCATAGTAAAATATGTCGATAATTTTCATTAAAAAAAGTCATAGTAAAATATGTCGACAATTTTTCATGAAAAAACGTCATAGTATAGTATGACGAAATTTTTCATGGAAAAAATGTCAGTTTAAAATGTCGAAATTTTTATAAAAAAACGTCATAGTATATTATGTCGAAAAATTTCATAAAAAAACGTCACAGTATAGTATGTCGAAAAATTTCATAAAAAAAAGTCACAGTATAGTATGTCGAAAAATTTCATAAAAAAACGTCATAGTATAGTATGTTGATAAATCAATGAAAAAAAACGTCATAGTATAGTCTGTCGAAAAAGTTCATAAAAAAACGTCATAGTATAGTATGTCGAAAAATTTCATGCGGAAAAAAACGTCATAGTATAGTATGTCGAAAAATTTCATAAAAAAACGTCATAGTATAGTATGTTGATAAATCAATGAAAACAAACGTCATAGTATAGTATGTCGAAAAATTTCATAAAAAAACGTCATAGTATAGTATGTCGAAAAATTTCATAAAAAAACGTCATAGTATAGTATGTTGATAAATTTCATGCGGAAAAAAAGTCATAGTATAGTATGTTGATAAATCAATAAAAAAAACGTCATAGTATAGTATGTCGAAAAATTTCATGCGGAAAAAAAGTCATAGTATAGTATGTTGATAAATCAATGAAAAAAAAAGTCATAGTATAGTATGTCGAAAAATTTCATGCGGAAAAAAAGTCATAGTATAGTATGTCGAAAAATTTCATGCGGAAAAAAAGTCATAGTATAGTATGTTGATAAATCAATGAAAAAAACGTCATAGTATAGTATGTCGAAAAATTTCATAAAAAAACGTCATAGTAAAATAATGTCGATAATTTTCATTTAAAAAAAGTCATTGTAAAATATGTCAATAATTTTCATTAAAAAAAGTCATAGTGTAATATGTCGATAATTTTCATTTAAAAAAGTCATAGTAAAATATGTCGACAATTTTTATGAAAAAAAGTCATAGTACAGTATGTCGAAGATTTGTATTAAAAAAAGTCATAGTAAAATAATGTCGATAATTTTCATTAAAAAAAGTCATAGTACAGTATGTCGAAGATTTGTATTAAAAAAATTCATAGTAAAATAATGTCGATAATTTTCATTAAAAAAAGTCATAGTAAAATATGTCGACAATTTTCATGGAAAAAAGTCATAGTAAAATATGTCGATAATTTTCATTAAAAAAAGTCATAGTAAAATATGTCGATAATTTTCATTAAAAAAAGTCATAGTAAAATATGTTGACAATTTTTATGAAAAAAAGTCATAGTATAGTATGTCGATAATTTTCATTAAAAAAAGTCATAGTAAAATATGTCGATAATTTTCATTAAAAAAAGTAATTGTAAAATATGTCGACAATTTTCATGGAAAAAAGTCATAGTATAGTATGTCGATAATTTTCATGAAAAAAAATCATAGCAAAATATGTCGATAATTTTCATTAAAAAAAGTCATAGTAAAATAGGTCGACAATTTTCATGGAAAAAAGTCATAGTAAAATATGTCGATAATTTTCATGGAAAAAAGTCATAGTAAAATATGTCGATAATTTTCATTAAAAAAAGTCATAGTAAAATATGTCGACAATTTTTATGAAAAAAAGTCATAGTATAGTATGTCGATAATTTTCATGAAAAAAAATCATAGTACAGTATGTCGATAATTTTCATGGAAAAAAGTCATAGTACAGTATGTCGATAATTTTCATGAAAAAAGTCATAGTACAGTATGTCGATAATTTTCATGAAAAAAGTCATAGTACAGTATGTCGATAATTTTCATGGAAAAAAGTCATAGTACAGTATGTCGATAATTTTCATGAAAAAAGTCATAGTACAGTATGTCGATAATTTTCATGGAAAAAAGTCATAGTACAGTATGTCGATAATTTTCATGGAAAAAAGTCATAGTATAGTATGTCGATAATTTTCATGGAAAAAAGTCATAGTACAGTATGTCGATAATTTTCATGGAAAAAAGTCATAGTATAGTATGTCGATAATTTTCATGGAAAAAAGTCATAGTATAGTATGTCGATAATTTTCATGAAAAAAGTCATAGTACAGTATGTCGAAGATTTGTATTAAAAAAAGTCATAGTATAGTATGTCGATAATTTTCATGAAAAAAAATCATAGTAATATATGTCGATAATTTTCATTAAAAAAAGTCATAGTAAAATATGTCGACAATTTTTATGAAAAAAAGTCATAGTATAGTATGTCGATAATTTTTATGAAAAAAAGTCATAGTAAAATAATGTCGATAATTTTCATTAAAAAAAGTCATAGTACAGTATTTCGAAGATTTGTATTAAAAAAAGTCATAGTAAAATAATGTCGATAATTTTCATTAAAAAAAGTAATTGTAAAATATGTCGACAATTTTTTTGGAAAAAAGTCATAGTATGTCGATAATTTTCATGGAAAAAAGTCATAGTATAGTATGTCGATAATTTTCATGAAAAAAAATCATAGTAAAATATGTCGATAATTTTTATGAAAAAAAGTCATAGTAAAATAATGTCGATAATTTTCATTAAAAAAAATCATAGTACAGTATGTCGACAATTTTCATGGAAAAAAGTCATAGTAAAATAATGTCGATAATTTTCATTAAAAAAAGTCATAGTAAAATATGTCGACAATTTTTATGAAAAAAAGTCATAGTATAGTATGTCGATAATTTTTATGAAAAAAAGTCATAGTAAAATAATGTCGATAATTTTCATTAAAAAAACGTCATAGTATAGTATGTCGAAAAATTTCATGCGGAAAAAAAGTCATAGTATAGTATGTTGATAAATCAATGAAAAAAAACGTCATATTATAGTATGTCGAAAAATTTCATAAAAAAACGTCATAGTAAAATAATGTCGATAATTTTCATTTAAAAAAAGTCATTGTAAAATATGTCAATAATTTTCATTAAAAAAAGTCATAGTAAAATATGTCGACAATTTTTATGAAAAAAAGTCATAGTAAAATATGTCGATAATTTTCATTAAAAAAATTCATAGTAAAATATGTCGATAATTTTCATTAAAAAAAGTCATAGTAAAATATGTTGACAATTTTTATGAAAAAAGTCATAGTATAGTATGTCGATAATTTTTATGAAAAAAAGTCATAGTATAGTATGTCGATAATTTTTATGAAAAAAAGTCATAGTATAGTATGTCGATAATTTTCATTAAAAAAAGTAATTGTAAAATATGTCGACAATTTTCATGGAAAAAAGTCATAGTAAAATATGTCGATAATTTTCATTAAAAAAAGTCATAGTAAAATATGTCGACAATTTTCATGGAAAAAAGTCATAGTAAAATATGTCGATAATTTTCATTAAAAAAAGTCATAGTAAAATATGTCGACAATTTTTATGAAAAAAAGTCATAGTATAGTATGTCGATAATTTTCATGAAAAAAAATCATAGTACAGTATGTCGATAATTTTCATGAAAAAAAGTCATAGTAAAATAATGTCGATAATTTTCATGAAAAAAAGTCATAGTAAAATATGTCGATAATTTTTATGAAAAAAAGTCATAGTAAAATAATGTCGATAATTTTCATTAAAAAAAATCATAGTAAAATAATGTCGATAATTTTCATTAAAAAAAGTCATAGTACAGTATGTCGAAGATTTGTATTAAAAAAAGTCATAGTAAAATAATGTCGATAATTTTCATTAAAAAAAGTAATTGTAAAATATGTCGACAATTTTCTTGGAAAAAAGTCATAGTACAGTATGACGAAATTTTTCATGGAAAAAATGTCAGTTTAATATGTCGAAATTTTTATAAAAAAACGTCATAGTATATTATGTCGAAAAATTTCATAAAAAAACGTCATAGTATAGTATGTCGAAAAATTTCATGTGGAAAAAATGTCATAGTATAGTATGTTGATAAATCAATGAAAAAAAACGTCATAGTATAGTATGTCGAAAAATTTCATAAAAAAACGTCATAGTAAAATAATGTCGATAATTTTCATTTAAAAAAGTCATAGTAAAATATGTCGACAATTTTTATGAAAAAAAGTCATAGTAAAATAATGTCGATAATTTTCATTAAAAAAAGTCATAGTACAGTATGTCGAAGATTTGTATTAAAAAAAGTCATAGTAAAATAATGTCGATAATTTTCATTAAAAAAAGTCATAGTAAAATATATCGACAATTTTCATGGAAAAAAGTCATAGTAAAATATGTCGATAATTTTCATTAAAAAAAGTAATTGTAAAATATGTTGACAATTTTCATGGAGAAAAGTCATAGTATAGTATGTCGATAATTTTCATGAAAAAAAATCATAGTAAAATATGTCGATAATTTTCATTAAAAAAAGTCATAGTAAAATATGTCGACAATTTTCATGGAAAAAAGTCATAGTAAAATATGTCGATAATTTTCATTAAAAAAAGTCATAGTAAAATATGTCGACAATTTTTATGAAAAAAAGTCATAGTATAGTATGTCGATAATTTTCATGGAAAAAAGGTCATAGTAAAATATGTCGATAATTTTTATGAAAAAAAGTCATAGTAAAATATGTCGATAATTTTCATTAAAAAAAGTAATTGTAAAATATGTCGACAATTTTCTTGGAAAAAAGTCATAGTACAGTATGACGAAATTTTTCATGGAAAAAATGTCAGTTTAATATGTCGAAATTTTTATAAAAAAACGTCATAGTATATTATGTCGAAAAATTTCATAAAAAAACGTCATAGTATAGTATGTCGAAAAATTTCATGTAGAAAAAAAGTCATAGTATAGTATGTTGATAAATCAATGAAAAAAATCGTCATAGTATAGTATGTCGAAAAAGTTCATAAAAAAACGTCATAGTATAGTATGTCGAAAAATTTCATGCGGAAAAAAAGTCATAATATAGTATGTTGATAAATCAATGAAAAAAAACGTCATAGTATAGTATGTCGAAAAATTTCATAAAAAAACGTCATAGTATAGTATGTCGAAAAATTTCATAAAAAAAAGTCATAGTATAGTATGTCGATAATTTTCATTTAAAAAAGTCATAGTAAAATATGTCGACAATTTTTATGAAAAAAAGTCATAGTAAAATAATGTCGAAGATTTGTATTAAAAAAAGTCATAGTAAAATAATGTCGATAATTTTCATTAAAAAAAGTAATTGTAAAATATGTCGACAATTTTCTTGGAAAAAAGTCATAGTATAGTATGTCGATAATTTTTATGAAAAAAAGTCATAGTATAGTATGTCGATAATTTTCATTAAAAAAAGTAATTGTAAAATATGTCGACAATTTTCATGGAAAAAAGTCATAGTATAGTATGTCGATAATTTTCATGAAAAAAAATCATAGTAAAATATGTCGATAATTTTCATTAAAAAAAGTCATAGTAAAATATGTCGACAATTTTCATTGAAAAAAGTCATAGTAAAATATGTCGATAATTTTCATTAAAAAAAGTCATAGTAAAATATGTCGACAATTTTTATGAAAAAAAGTCATAGTATAGTATGTCGATAATTTTCATGAAAAAAGTCATAGTAAAATAATGTCGATAATTTTCATTAAAAAAAGTAATTGTAAAATATGTCGACAATTTTCTTGGAAAAAAGTCATAGTACAGTATGTCGAAGATTTGTATTAAAAAAAGTCTTAGCATAGTATGTCGAAAGTTTTCATGAAAAAACGTCATAGTATAGTATGACGAAATTTTTCATGGAAAAAATGTCAGTTTAAAATGTCGAAATTTTTATAAAAAAACGTCATAGTATATTATGTCGAAAAATTTCATAAAAAAACGTCACAGTATAGTATGTCGAAAAATTTCATGCGGAAAAAACGTCATAGTATAGTATGTCGAAAAATTTCATAAAAAAACGTCATAGTATAGTATGTTGATAAATCAATGAAAAAAAACGTCATAGTATAGTATGTCGAAAAATTTCATAAAAAAACGTCATAGTATAGTATGTTGATAAATTTCATAAAAAAACGTCATAGTATAGTATGTTGATAAATTTCATGCGGAAAAAAAGTCATAGTATAGTATGTTGATAAATCAATAAAAAAAACGTCATAGTATAGTATGTCGAAAAATTTCATGCGGAAAAAAAGTCATAGTATAGTATGTTGATAAATCAATGAAAAAAAAAGTCATAGTATAGTATGTCGAAAAATTTCATGCGGAAAAAAAGTCATAGTATAGTATGTCGAAAAATTTCATGCGGAAAAAAAGTCATAGTATAGTATGTTGATAAATCAATGAAAAAAACGTCATAGTATAGTATGTCGAAAAATTTCATAAAAAAACGTCATAGTAAAATAATGTCGATAATTTTCATTTAAAAAAAGTCATTGTAAAATATGTCAATAATTTTCATTAAAAAAAGTCATAGTGTAATATGTCGATAATTTTCATTTAAAAAAGTCATAGTAAAATATGTCGACAATTTTTATGAAAAAAAGTCATAGTACAGTATGTCGAAGATTTGTATTAAAAAAAGTCATAGTAAAATAATGTCGATAATTTTCATTAAAAAAAGTCATAGTACAGTATGTCGAAGATTTGTATTAAAAAAAGTCATAGTAAAATAATGTCGATAATTTTCATTAAAAAAAGTCATAGTAAAATATGTCGACAATTTTCATGGAAAAAAGTCATAGTAAAATATGTCGATAATTTTCATTAAAAAAAGTCATAGTAAAATATGTCGATAATTTTCATTAAAAAAAGTCATAGTAAAATATGTTGACAATTTTTATGAAAAAAAGTAATTGTAAAATATGTCGACAATTTTCATGGAAAAAAGTCATAGTATAGTATGTCGATAATTTTCATGAAAAAAAATCATAGCAAAATATGTCGATAATTTTCATTAAAAAAAGTCATAGTAAAATAGGTCGACAATTTTCATGGAAAAAAGTCATAGTAAAATATGTCGATAATTTTCATGGAAAAAAGTCATAGTAAAATATGTCGATAATTTTCATTAAAAAAAGTCATAGTAAAATATGTCGACAATTTTTATGAAAAAAAGTCATAGTATAGTATGTCGATAATTTTCATGAAAAAAAATCATAGTACAGTATGTCGATAATTTTCATGGAAAAAAGTCATAGTACAGTATGTCGATAATTTTCATGAAAAAAGTCATAGTACAGTATGTCGATAATTTTCATGGAAAAAAGTCATAGTATAGTATGTCGATAATTTTCATGGAAAAAAGTCATAGTATAGTATGTCGATAATTTTCATGAAAAAAGTCATAGTACAGTATGTCGAAGATTTGTATTAAAAAAAGTCATAGTATAGTATGTCGATAATTTTCATGAAAAAAAATCATAGTAATATATGTCGATAATTTTCATTAAAAAAAGTCATAGTAAAATATGTCGACAATTTTTATGAAAAAAAGTCATAGTATAGTATGTCGATAATTTTTATGAAAAAAAGTCATAGTAAAATAATGTCGATAATTTTCATTAAAAAAAGTCATAGTACAGTATGTCGAAGATTTGTATTAAAAAAAGTCATAGTAAAATAATGTCGATAATTTTCATTAAAAAAAGTAATTGTAAAATATGTCGACAATTTTTTTGGAAAAAAGTCATAGTATGTCGATAATTTTCATGGAAAAAAGTCATAGTATAGTATGTCGATAATTTTCATGAAAAAAAATCATAGTAAAATATGTCGATAATTTTTATGAAAAAAAGTCATAGTAAAATAATGTCGATAATTTTCATTAAAAAAAATCATAGTACAGTATGTCGACAATTTTCATGGAAAAAAGTCATAGTAAAATAATGTCGATAATTTTCATTAAAAAAAGTCATAGTAAAATATGTCGACAATTTTTATGAAAAAAAGTCATAGTATAGTATGTCGATAATTTTTATGAAAAAAAGTCATAGTAAAATAATGTCGATAATTTTCATTAAAAAAACGTCATAGTATAGTATGTCGAAAAATTTCATGCGGAAAAAAAGTCATAGTATAGTATGTTGATAAATCAATGAAAAAAAAACGTCATAGTATAGTATGTCGAAATATTTCATAAAAAAACGTCATAGTATAGTATGTCGAAAAATTTCATGCGGAAAAAAAGTCATAGTATAGTATGTTGATAAATCAATGAAAAAAAACGTCATAGTAGTATGTCGAAACATTTCATAAAAAAACGTCATAGTATAGTATGTCGAAAAATTTCATGCGGAAAAAAAGTCATAGTATAGTATGTTGATAAATCAATGAAAAAAAACGTCATATTATAGTATGTCGAAAAATTTCATAAAAAAACGTCATAGTAAAATAATGTCGATAATTTTCATTTAAAAAAAGTCATTGTAAAATATGTCAATAATTTTCATTAAAAAAAGTCATAGTAAAATATGTCGACAATTTTTATGAAAAAAAGTCATAGTAAAATATGTCGATAATTTTCATTAAAAAAAGTCATAGTAAAATATGTCGATAATTTTCATTAAAAAAAGTCATAGTAAAATATGTTGACAATTTTTATGAAAAAAAGTCATAGTATAGTATGTCTATAATTTTTATGAAAAAAAGTCATAGTATAGTATGTCTATAATTTTTATGAAAAAAAGTCATAGTATAGTATGTCGATAATTTTCATTAAAAAAAGTAATTGTAAAATATGTCGACAATTTTCATGGAAAAAAGTCATAGTAAAATATGTCGATAATTTTCATTAAAAAAAGTCATAGTAAAATAGGTCGACAATTTTCATGGAAAAAAGTCATAGTAAAATATGTCGATAATTTTCATTAAAAAAAGTCATAGTAAAATATGTCGACAATTTTTATGAAAAAAAGTCATAGTATAGTATGTCGATAATTTTCATGAAAAAAAATCATAGTACAGTATGTCGATAATTTTCATGAAAAAAAGTCATAGTAAAATAATGTCGATAATTTTCATGAAAAAAAGTCATAGTAAAATATGTCGATAATTTTTATGAAAAAAAGTCATAGTAAAATAATGTCGATAATTTTCATTAAAAAAAATCATAGTAAAATAATGTCGATAATTTTCATTAAAAAAAGTCATAGTACAGTATGTCGAAGATTTGTATTAAAAAAAGTCATAGTAAAATAATGTCGATAATTTTCATTAAAAAAAGTAATTGTAAAATATGTCGACAATTTTCTTGGAAAAAAGTCATAGTACAGTATGTCGAAGATTTGTATTAAAAAAAGTCTTAGCATAGTATGTCGAAAGTTTTCATGAAAAAACGTCATAGTATATTATGTCGAAAAATTTCATTAAAAAAGTAATTGTATAGTATGTTGATAAATTGTTAAAAAAAAGTCATAGTATAGTATTTCGAAAAAAGTCATAGTAAAGTTTGACGACATTTTTATGAAAAAAAGTCAAAGTATAGTATGTTGGAAAATTTAGTAAAAAAAAAATCATAGTATAGTATGTCGAAGAATTTCGTGAAAAAATGTCATACTATAGTATCTCGAAAGATTTTGTGAAAAAACGTCATAATATAGTATGTCGAATTTTATTTTTTTAAAAACTCATAGTATAGCATGTCGGAAAATTGTTAAAAAAGTCATAGTATAGTATTTCGAAAATTTAGTGAAAAAAAGTCATAGTATAGCATGTCAAATGAAATTAGTTGCATTAAAACAAATTTGCGTTAAAGCGTTATGAAGTTAGCTTTGACAGCCCTAAAATAAATGATAAATAAATATGCCATTTAATGTACCAAAAATAATATAAAAAATAAATGTAGGCATTAATTAATTGATAAAATGTGATATAAATTGACGTTTTAATTGGCTTCTTTACATTTGTATTAATTCTCCTATCCATCTATTCTCCTATTTAATTTGCCCTTTAATTTATTAACTTTTTTTTGAAAAATAATTTATTGTTTTATTTTTAAATTCATTTATTAATCATGAAATTGCATGTATTTATTTATCAAGTAATTTTTTATTTTGGCAGTTTAATATTAGTAATGCAAATAATTTAGTTTAATATTAGTGATGCAAATTATCTAGTTTATTATTAGTGCAAATAATCTAGTTTATGTTAGTGTAATAATATTAATGTAGTTTATTAGTAATGCAAAAAAAAGTCATAGTATAGCATGTCATAGCTTCATCTCTGTGTTCACTTTAAATGTGTCCCCGTCTCTCTGAGCTTCCAGGTATGTTGATCAGAGACTCAGACTGCTGCTGCCTCCTGCTGGCTGACAGCCTCATCTACACCTACAGGGGTTGGACACAATAATCTGAACACCTGGAGCGTCACTCTACCTGTAGTATATAACACTTCCTGTCCTTAGTTCAGGTTTAATTCTATTAATGTAAATAATATAGTTTAATGTTATTAATGCAAATAATCTAATTTAATATTATTAATATAATCTAGTTAATTATCAGTGCAAATAAACTAGTTTATTACTATAAATATAATAATTTAGTTTATTATTAGTGCAAATAATCTAGTTTAATAATATTAGCAAATAGTGATTAACCATGTTATTGATGAATATTGATAACATGTGAACAGAGACTCGGTGAAGACTAACTGACTTGAATCTTTTTATTGTCAGAAAATCTTGGTGCGTGTTTACAAACGGCGACCGCGACGTCCGCCCTTTCTCCTGGTGGAGTCGGAGGGGATCGGAGTGACGTCCTCTGAGCAGACACACGGAGAAGAAGAAGAAGAAACAGGAAGTCAGACATCAACACGTTTAGCTTTACACTGGTAGTGACTTTAAAGGATTTTGTTTCTAATCATCAGCTTCTAAAAGGTTCTGAAATGTAACTTATTTACTTATGAAAAACTAAAGAAGAATATTTATACAAGGTTTAATGCAAATTACCTCAAAATATGTTTATTCATAATTGTACAGCAGCAACATATACTTGTTATTCTTGTGTGTTTTCTGGAACTGCGTTGTTAAATAGCGATGATAAGTGAGATGTAGTGGAGTAGAAGACGATGGAAATACACTTTAATTAAACACACATGCGTTTATGTTGCTGCTGTACAATTATTAATAAACATATTTTGAGGTAATTTGCATTATAACGTGTGTATGTATATATATCCTATAGATGTTAGGTTGGTCTTTAAAGTGTTAAACATCAACACAGGAGAAATCTATGAACGACGTTACCATAGAAACGAGACCAACCCGGTTACATCATTCACGTTAACAGTTTAGTAACAGACACTCACCGATGCGTCCGATCTTCATGCCGGATCGAGCCAGCGCTCTGAGAGCCGACTGAGCTCCAGGACCTGGAGTCTTTGTCCTGGAACAGGTTCAACAACACAACGGTTAATAATACTGATCAATAACTACACTTGATCTTTTTTTAATTATTGTTTTAATAATGAGTACTAGTAATTATAACTTTTATATTTTTCATAATTGTTGTTTTAATTATTTGTACTCTAATCATTATTATTATTGATAATATTAGTACTATTCATTATAGTTTTAATATTTTTTTTTAAATATTTGAATATATTCAAATATTGTTTTAATCATTAGTACTAGTTATTATATTTTTAATTATTAGTACCAGTCATTATCATAATTTAAATATTTTTTATAATCATTGTTTTAATTATTAATATTAGGGCTGTTTATTGGCAAGGATCTGGCGATACGATGCGTGTCATGATACAGAGCTTACCATTCAATATATTGATTTTTTAAATCTCATTTTATGAAAACTGTCATTATAAAAACATCGGATTTAGAAAATCTGAGTAAAAGTAGTTTAATTTTTTTATGTAATCATAAAAGCTGATTATTAATCAGTCTGACATCATAACCGCTCCATGAGGACGCATCACTTCGTAAATGTAATCAAGTATTGACTGAGTTCATCTTTGCATGTTAACTATTAATTAAAAATCAATACAGTGTCACAAAACACAATATCCCCATGTTCAATGTTTTTAATATTTTCTTACAGCCCTATTTTTTATTATTTCTATCTGTCTATCTATCTATTTATCTATCTGTATATATGATGGTAAACAGAAATGTTTAATTTTCATTTAAAACTATAGATTTAAATCAGGAATCATAAATCTAATGAACCAGATGTTGGTTTTAGTGTCTACGTCTCCACATGATGTTAGTTTATTAATTAACTAATCAGAATAATTATTATGTTGATTATTCTGCTCATTAATTGGTTGTTTAGTCAAAAGCTCTCAGTTATTATCATGACATTATAAAAGCAGCAAAACTTCACGAGGCTCAACTACAAAATGATATTTTTAAAAAAATCCTCGTTTGACTCTTTGAGGAACCAGACAGGTGTAGAGACAGACAGGTAATCATGCAGACAGACAGACAGACAGTGAGGTACCTGTTTCCTCCGGTGGCCCTCAGCTTGATGTGCAGCGCCGTGATCCCGAGCTCTTTGCAGCGCTGAGCGACATCCTGAGCGGCCAACATGGCGGCGTACGGAGACGACTCGTCTCTGTCGGCCTTCACCTTCATCCCACCAGTCACACGGCAGATCGTCTCCCTGGAAACACAAAGAGTTAGCTAGACGTAATGGATAAACCATAGAAATGGAAAAGTAGAACAGACATTTTCTGGTAGTTTGACTAGTACAAGTGAAAATGGCGATAGTTGAAGCGTGGTCGCAGCCCGCCGCTCCAGAGATGGTCGCTGACGGCTGGTTAGTTTAGTAGTTTAATAGCTAGCGGGTCCTTCTACGGAGCAGCGGTGGTTAACTTTCCTACCTCAATAAGTCTCTTAATATTTATGCAACAGACCAGATGATTAATTAGACCAGTCTAACCGGACAGTCTGAAACCAGGACTAGTTTTAATCTAAGTTCATGCAGCTGGTCCACCTGCAGCGGACCGTGGACATACAGACAACCATCACTGGACTAAACATGAGGATTCTGTTTGTGAAGGTTTTCTGTGATGACATCAGAGATATATGATGATGATGATGATGATGATGATGAGGTCACGCTGAATGCGTGTCATGTTGCGCTGAGTTATAAACAAAAGAAGAAGACTTACTTCCCGGAGAGGTCGGTGACGTGGACGAAGGTGTCGTTGAAGGAGGCGAAGATGTGACAAGTTCCAAACACGTTTTCTCCTTCAGCCACCTGAGGACCCAGACTGATCACCTGCTCCTCCTTCTTCTCCTTCCCTTTACGAGGAGCCATCGTCTGAGGAGGAGGAAGAGGAGGAAGAGTTAGACATCACAGTCAAACATGTTACATTACATCTCATCCAGCAGCAGCTCATTTATGTGAAGGCCAAGAATAGTCTAAATAGTATAGTCAATGTGTGCTCCAACATTAGTGGAGTTCAGCAGAAGGACTTGTGCACAATTTGGGAGAAACAGGTGGCTGAGAAAGCAAAAAATGATCAGCCAACCAGATCACATCGTTTCGGCTAAATTCTGTGATGCGTCCAGACCGACGTTATAATAATATAATGTACCTTTAAGGAGAACAAATCCTTACTCCAGGTCCTTTATCCTTCTGCTGTTACGCTGCTGAACAGACCATACCCATTTTATATGACTGTTATTAGAGGAACTTTAAGATATGTTGTTCTTATTTATTGTTTCTTATTTTGGGGGATTTAATTACCATAATCCTGTGTATTTATATGGTTCTTATTGTAATTTGTCCCTCCAACTGCCCCATGCCTTTAATATGTTTCCTTTGACTTAACCTATTATTGGTTGTCTGTTGTGTGAATGGATGGACTGGGAATGCTACAAATGAATTGCCCCCTTGAGGATAAATAAACTGAACTGAACTGTTTATGATCTCAGGGTGAAATCAACATTTAAAAACACGCCGACCTGCAGACGACTGAACATCCATCCAGAGCAGAAGAAAAGTAAAACTACAGCTTGATTTTATCCCAAAATAATCATTTAATCACCGCAGACAGAGGACTTTATATTAGATGCATTAAAGGACAACACCCTCGGAGAAACTTTACAACTCAAATGTTGGATAACTACAAAGTCTCGATAATATTTATGGTAACATAAGATGTATTTGTTGTTGTATTTTGACATAATATGCTATGGTCCAACCACTAATGAATCATATTTACCTCTCTACTCTGAATAGTATTAACCTGAACCTATAGGTCCTGTGTTGTATTGTGTATGTGTAGTTTTGATGTTGTAGTTATTGTTAGTAAGGATTGTAATGTGACTGTGAACTGAAATGTAACCCAACAGTTCAAAGTGATTTAAGTGGACTCCAGGAGGAACAGCTGGGTTTCAGCCACAGCTGATGGAGATCCCAATAAAAGAAAGATAAAACTCAAACTGAACATCTTTAAAGCAATTACTTCAAAATAAAAGCTTGTGGATGGAGAAGCTGCAGGTGTTGTCACTGCAGACCAAAGTTAGTTAGCTTCACCTGCACTTCCATCAGACTGCCTTCTACCTGTCCTGTGTTTGAACTTTAACTCTTTAAAGCATCTTTAGATGAGCTGGAGCTGTGTCCGGTAATGGAACCACCGGGATCATCAGGTCACATGGTGGCGAGATGCTAACGTTAGCATGTTAGCTTCTACCAACCAGAGTAAAGCGAGTCTCACCTGAGCTGTTTTCACCTGGTTTACTTGCTAGGGTATAAACCACGTCGCTGTGACTCGTTAGACTTTAATAACAAACAGAATAAACGCTGTTTCTCTGCTATAAGGAGAGAAGATGGCGCCCTGTTGCAGCAGCTCGTCTTCACTCAGAAACACGGACACTAAAAACCTCTAAAAACAACATTTAACCTTCACTCAGAGAAACAATTCCACCGCGAACACGACCCGGCGTCATCATAGATTACCTCCAGACACGTTAGATGCTCGGATGTTCAGCTGAGAGGCAGATTGAAGTGGATTTAATGAGAGCAGAACTCACCTCTGTGTGTCTCTAAACGAAGCAGAAACAAGAAAAGGACAGAACTTCCGCTTCCGGGGCACAAGATGACGCGTCACTTTATACATCCGGTCCAGCTGCTGCTGCTGCCGCTGCTGCCGCCACGTGGTCTCTACCGGAACTACAACTTATTATTATTTATAAAATAATAATATTATTATTATTATTATTATTGTATAAAACACATTTAATTAAATATAAGATCAAATATATTTTATTTCATATTTAATATATCTTTTTTTATATTAGATTTTATTTTATACTATGTAATTATAATATAAAATAAAATATATTACATAATTATATTATAATATATATGTATATATACAGTACACACATATATATGTATATAGATATATACATATATATGTATATATAGATGTGTATATATATGTATATATATATATATACATGGTAGAATATGTGTAGAAAATAATCAATTTGGATAAAATTGCGCACTCTGAATATAGAGAAAACAAAATTATTTATTTATTAAAATTATTTTATTTCTTATTCACGTGTTAATATTATAGATTATTATTATTATTATAAATAATAATAATTTATTATATTAACATTAATATTATATTATTAATAACATTAATAATAATACTTATTATTAATAATATTATTATATAAAACACATTCAATTAAATATAAGATAAAATATATTTTATTTTATATGTAATATATTTTATTTTATATTATATAATTATAATATAAAATTAAATATATTACATAATTATACAATTATAATATATATGTATATATACAGTACACACATATATATGTATATATACATATTTATAGTAGAATGTGTGTAGAAAATAATCTATTTGGATAAAATTGTGCACTGTGAATATAGTTATATACTTAAAATGCATCAGTGATATTAATCCTCAAGCGCAGTATTGAACGTTTTATTTGTGTGATAATAAAATGAAGTTTACGGAGTTTGACGACGGTGAGAACAGACCAATCAGAGGGCAGCGTTTGACCACCTGTTTATTTACAGAAACACTTTGAACACGATGCAGAAGAAGAAGAAATACTCCAAAAAACTACAAAAGAAAAAAAGATTAAAATCACTCTCTCTCTCTCACACCGAGCATGCAGCGCTGGAGTCAGTTAATACAGTACAGTACAATATCCATCATAGTAGAAAAAGCCGATTATTGATCACTGATTATTGATTGTGCAGAGCGTGAACATGGTGGACGGGAAACAGCCGGAAACAGCTGGAAACAGCCGGAAACAGCAGGACCCTGTCAGACCGACTGCTGCGTTTTATTCCCTCAGACAGAAATGAAAACATGAATGTTTCTTTATTTTATTAATTAATTAAGTGTTTTTATTTTCATTTCTGTTTCTGGAAGGAAAAAAACCAACCGATCAATAAACCCAGTGAGCTTCAGACTGACACCGACCTTTAATCTAATTACAGGTTCAATAAAGAAACACAACTGAAGACTTTAAAGAATAAATCTGATCTGAAATGTTGCCGTTTCTTTAAATACCCCAAAAAGTGTACAGAGTCTGGTTGGTACCTGAGTTCCTGTCTGTTTACATTCTATTATTACTCACTTATTATTACAACAGTTTTAAGGCAGATTATTTATTTTAGACTAAATATCTTAACATTTTAATTCATCTCAAAATAAAATAATATATATATATATTTTTTTTTATTCTCAACCAAAAAATAATAAACCTGAGAGCAGAGACACTAAATATAACTGAACACTTAAATTAATAAATACAATAATGAAATATTGTTTTTTTTCATGTCATATTTCTGAGAGATTTGGGGGTTTAATGACATTAAGAGTTTATATTTACACACATATTTCCCCCTTTCTAAGGCTGATCGATATATTTATTAATATTCCAAAACTTTGATGCAAAAACTAAAGAAAATTAATTTATATTTTCCACCTAAATTAAATATGTGACATTGAATAGATTTAAAATAGCATTTAAAGGATATATATATATACAGTCGGGGGATTAGTTGTTTCTGTCAACAAACCAGACTTCAGTTAAAATTTATGGAATTTACTTTGAAATGTTTTTGGCGTAAACGCTCCTGAAACAGCCAGACAATTATTTATGTGCATAAAAACAAACTAAATAAATAAATAATAATAATAATAATAATAATTATAATAATTATAATAATAATAATATTAATTATAATAATTATAATAATAATAATAATAGTTTAAAACAAACAACTTTAAGGTTTAAGGTATCAGTCGTGAAGACGCTGAGTCAGTTCGATAGCACTGTTGGCGTTTAGCATTCCTAACTGTAACCAGTGCATGCTGTTAGCCACAAATTAGCACGTTAGCTTGTTGAGAACCTGATATCTTGTGGCCAGAGGGGGGGGGGGCTAATGAATGCTAACCATGCTAACAATGCTAACAGTTTCCGTCCCGCTGCTGTTTCCCGTCAGGTGACTAACGAGCTCTCAGGTGAGGCTGCAGGTAGACGTCCAACCGTGGATCAAACAGCAGACGAACGAGTCGTCTGCAGGTTGGACGTCGCTGCTTTAAGGTCATGAAGATAAAATACACAGCAGCCACTGAACATCTGGTAAAAACAGGAACAACATCTGTCCATTAGAATAACGAAGTGAAATCTGCTTTAAGATTCTTCAGTTTCAGTTTCAAGCAAAAACACCAAAAACACTCTTAAAAAATGACATCGCAGATATCTCCTCTCAGCACGGATAAATCAAACTTTCAAGTGTCTTAAAAGGTCAAAGTGGAGTTTGTTGCTTTAGAAAACACACACTAGAAAACAGCCATTCACTCTGCAGGCGCCATTTGGAGTCCCGACTGTGTTCACACTGTTTATGATGAGGCTGAAACTCAATATTATATATATATATTATAATATTATAACCTTTATTTTAATGTGTGTTTCAAACATCACAGCGTTAAACAAGCTGAAAGACTGAATATTTTAATTTGATTAATAATATAAATATTTCAGATGCATTATTTGTGTTTATGTCGGAGCTGATTTGTGCAAAGAAATACGAATATTTCCGGTAAAATTGTGACAAAAAAAATTGGGGGTGAATTAACGGGAAAAAAACAAAAAAATAACAAATTTACGAGAAAAAAATTGGATATTCTCTGAAAACAAAATGATAAATCAACAAGAAAAAAATAAATAACATACGTGCCAAAGTCTCGGATATTCTCTGATTATAAAGTAGTAAATTAACGAGAAAAAATAATTAAATTAATTAGAAAAAAACTTGGATATTCTTTGAGAATAAATTAGTAAATTAATGAGAAAAAACAAAAAAACTGAATACTATTAATATTTGAAATGATTATTTGTGTTTAGTCGGAGCTGATTTCCTGAAATCCTGATTTTAAAATCACTGAAAATCTGAACAGAGTCTGGTGACGAGTGATCGGACGGATTCTGAGCTCAATAGAATTAATAATTCATAATCCATCCAATCCAACAGTTATTAGAGCGGGGACGCCAAATGGCACCAAGATGTGGAGTAAATTAAAGGATAGCGGCGCTGTGGCGAACACGTTCAGCGGTTGCTATTAGAGGACCAGGAGTCACTCGCTATAATACACATCATACTGAGAAAAGAATGAAGCTCATAAAACACGATGCGTTCTCTACACACGGCGAGCAACGGCACGTCTGATTCCAACATTAAAAAGCTTTTAAATATACAAATACCATATATATCTATAATAATAATATGAAAGTAATAATGTGATTGTACAAAGTTCTACATTCTCCCGACGGTAAAAAGCAGCTTGAAGCTTCTGAGACGAACACCAACGGGTCAAAAGTCGCAGAATATCAAAGAGCCGGCGGTTTGTTAGCTCGCGGCTAGCAGACACCATTGCTCCCGGTGAGGAATGCTAACAAAGCTAACAAGTCAGAGTCGTGTCACCGGAGAGCCGGCGAACAAAAAGGCAGAAAGCAGAAAACACAAAACACAAAGTCAAGTCCTGCATGCAGAAAATCACATCGTCTGTACAGAAACACTGAAGCACTGAGGAGGAAGAAACACGAGCTCTCCGTACAGAACTCAACAACAAATCACACGATTTAGTTTCCCACAAAACCTCAAATCTCCTGGAACAGAATTCACCGACTGAACCGCAGAACACGGGCGGCTTCACCAGTTATTATATATCATTAAAAAAGGAAAGCAAACAGAGATATGAGGTTTCACACAGCGACCACGCCGCCGACACACCGACACCACCGCCAGAGTGTCCTGAAGTACGGAGGCTCAGAGGAGACAAAAAAACACCAACAGGAAGTGTCTCAACATTAATCTGCTGCTTGTAAATGAGACTAGATCACGGTGCAGATCAATGTCGGAATATGTGTTTGATTTATGTCCCTTTTATTATGATTTTGTAAATACTTTATTTTTATATTATTATTTTGCATATAGGAGTTATTTGATTTGTTGATCAAAATGTGACAATGTTCATGTAAAAAAAAATCAATAAAATACTTATTAACGAGTTAACTAAATTAACGAGAAAACCCCCCCAAAGAATTACAAAAAAACATCGGATATTTAAATTGGTAAATTAACAAGAAAAAGATTTGGATATTCTGTCAGATTAAAGTGGTAAATTTAAAATACTATTTGCAAAAAAGAAACACCAACAGGAATGAAATACATGAATTAAATCATGTTTCTGTTCAAATGTAAACAGCATAACGTATATGAAGACATACATGTCTTTTGTTTTTTTAGCATATAGTTATTGTTAATAACCGTTAAAATGTATGTTTTTGTTCACCGTTTAATGTCCAAATCTGAAGGATGAACAACTTCTGTTTGTTTCTCTAAAATCAATTACAACCTTAAAAAAAAGTATGTTTTATAAAATATTTAATTCACATTATTAAAATTTTTTATATTCATGTAAACTTGTGTCAGTTATTGTGTCCCTTCTGGGCCTCCGTACTGATGAGCGTTTTGAAGGTCGGTCCCGGTGACAGATGACAGGTGATTGTGTCGGTGATTCTGATTGGCCGTCTAAGCATCACTGATTTTACTCTGTGCATTTTTTTTTACTTCTGAAAACAATCAAGAGTCGGCGCCATTCTGCATCCCCAAACGGACCAACAATGTGACTAACGGAGGTCCAGAAACGACTCTCTGATTCTGTTTTATTTAATTTAATGTAATTAATAATGTATTTACATTCTTTAAATCCTTTTTTTTAAACTTCAGTTAGGTTGAACTTTATTTTGGATTTAGGAGCTAAAACAGAATCAGGGAGCTTCGTCTGTCCTCCTCATGTCTCCTTCCTTCCTTTCCTACTTCCTTCCTCCTCTCACAAACATGTTGTAAAGTTTCTTCTGCAGTTCGTTAAGGTACCTCGTTAAGGCCCTCCTCGTTAGGACACCTGTCGGGGGGATGGAGGCGTGGCTGTTCATGGAAGATTGCAGGTCGGAGAGCGGTGGAAGGTGGCGGCGCTCTCCGAGCCCGATGGAAGCAGAGAGATGAACGTCCAAACCTCATTTCACTGAACTGCTCGTTAGAATATTAAGAAATATTAAATATTACATTTGATCTGTTTCATGATGTTTCAGAGACGCTGCAGGTTCAATGTCATAACTTCATTATTAGTGTTTTAATGGGATATTAATGAATGAATTAATGGATCCTAATATATTAAGTTATTGGCATTAAAAAACCTCTTAGTATAATATAATAATTCACGCATCCATCATGAATTTTCAACAGATTATTATTATTATATATTTTATATTATAGGGCCATTGTAGGTAAAAAAAACAAAATTACAGGGGCCATTAATATAATATTACTAGGAAAAAATAGGATATTCTCTGAAATTAAAGTGGTAAATTAACGAGAAAAAAACTAAAAATTAAGGAGAAAAAATACCTAACAATGTTACGAGAAAAAAAAATTGGATGTTCTCTGAATTTAAAGTTGCAAAAAACTAAAGATTTACGAGACAAAAGACAACAAATATTATTATATATAATAATATTCAGAGAGTATCCAGTACTCCCTCTGAATATTATTATATATAATAATATCCTATAATTATGTTTTATTTGACCTACAATGGCCCGATACGCCGTCGTATCAATTATCCTCAAATTCAACTAAACTTACATCTCGATTTAATAAAAGAGTCCCCATTAATTAATTAACATGTAACATTATTTTATAATAATTAAGGTAAATTTGACCCCTTAAAAATCCCTTAATTGATGCAGAAGACCTATTAAAACCCCATTAATACATTTCAGTCCATTAATGTATCTTTAAACTGTTAAAGCTGTTAAATATCTGAATACTGTGTATTAATAAGTGTCACATATTAATTAACGATGCATTTATTAATGGGAAAATGTTCCTCTTAAAAATCTACTTTATTTGTTAATTAAGAGCTTTTAAAATGAGATGTTTTCAGAGGGAAATTAACTATAGGGATTAAACTAATTATGGGCTAATGAAGGCTAATTAAAGACTAATTAAAGACCAATTAAGAACTAATTAAGAACTAATTAAAGACTAATGAAAGGCTAATTCAAGACTAATCAAGAACTAATTAAAGACTAATGAAAGGTATTTTAGGGAGCCAGATGTGAAGTCGGTCCTGTCAATCATCCCGACGGAGGAGATAAGAGGTTTTCACACGTTATTACAATCTGAGCAGCTGATTGGCTGATCACACGAGGGGGCGTGGCTGAAGTCCAAAGGAGCCGAGAAGAGGAAGCTGATTGGTCGATCGTACAGTTCACTGCTCTCTGGCCCCGCCCCCTCGTCTCCTCTCAAACTTCCTGTCTGGTGTCACACGCCTGACCTGCTGTCAATCAATCAGTCGTCAAGGCAACGGGGGACCCGTCAAAGACCCGCCCGCTTTGGAAGTTAGCTGGATGGACGACAGAGAAGAAGAAGAAGAAGAAGAAGGAGAAGAAGAAGAAGAAGAAGAAGAAGAAGAAGAAGAAGAAGAAGAAGAAGAAGAAGGAGAAGAAGAAGAAAAAAAAAATATTTATAATATTTTAATATTTTAAAAATTTGTAGAAAATATTTATACTGTATATATATAAATAAATATGTATAAATATAAATATAAAACTATGTATGTATATATATATACATATATATATATAAAATAACGCTCCAAACTTGCACTAAATGTTGACGAGGACAACCTGTGATGTCCTCGTCCAGAGGCTTCCCTTGTCTTCCGTAGGGACAGGTTAATATCAGCTGACCTCTGATCTGTTCTTACTTGTTGAGCGTGGAGGCGGAGCCTGAGCGGTGGAAGTGGACGATCTGCCACTTCCCGTCGCGGCGGTGCCACACCCTGGTCTCCTCTGATTGGGCGGTGCGAGGCGTCCCGTTGGCGTCGATGTACTGAGTCACTCTGATGTAGGCGATGCAGGCGGCCTCGTCTCCCACCAGGTGGATGTGAGGGTTCAGGATGGTGGTGTGGACCGGTTTACTGTTCTTAGACCACACTGAGGACACACAGAGACACCTGGACAGGTGAGCGGGACTGGAGACAGGAGGACGATCCTGTTCTCGTCTCTACGTGGACATCAGTTAATGAGTCATAAATCACAACGAGACAGTCAACCATGCAGGAAGTTTGGTTCAGCTCACAGTTTTCAAAATAAAAGCGGTGGAAGTCGAGTCCTTCGACCAGATTCCCCAACGCCTCGGGCTCGAACGCCGTCACTGCCGGGTCACACATCTTACTGAGGACACAGAGGGACAGGCTCACTGAGAGGACAGACAGGCTCACTGAGAGGACAGACAGGTTTAGTGAGAGGACAGACAGACAGGTTTACTGAGAGGACAGACAGATTTACTGAGAGGACAGACAGATTTACTGAGAGGACAGACAGGTTCACTGAGAGGACAGACAGGTTCACTGAGAGGACAGACAGGTTTACTGAGAGGACAGAGGTTTACTGAGAGGAGAGACAGGTTTACTGAGAGGACAGACAGGTTTACTGAGAGGACAGACAGGTTTATTGAGAGGACAGACAGGTTTACTGAGAGGAGAGACAGGTTCACTGAGAGGACAGACAGGTTTACTGAGAGGAGAGACAGGTTTACTGAGAGGACACAGGTTTACTGAGAGGAGAGACAGGTTTACTGAGAGGACATACAGGTTTATTGAGAGGACAGACAGGTTTACTGAGAGGAGAGACAGGTTTACTGAGAGGACACACAGGTTTACTGAGAGGACACACAGGTTTACTGAGAGGACACACAGGTTTACTGAGAGGAGAGACAGGTTTACTGAGAGGACAGACAGGTTTACTGAGAGGAGAGACAGGTTTACTGAGAGGACAGACAGGTTTACTGAGAGGAGAGACAGGTTTACTGAGAGGACACACAGGTTTACTGAGAGGAGAGACAGGTTTACTGAGGGGACAGACAGACATACAGGTTCACTGAGAGGACAGACAGGTTTACTGAGAGGACAGACAGGTTTACTGAGAGTACAGACAGGTTTACTGAGAGGACAGACAGGTTTACTGAGAGGAGAGACAGGTTTACTGAGAGGACAGACAGGTTTACTGAGAGGAGAGACAGGTTCACTGAGAGGACAGACAGGTTTACTGAGAGGACAGACAGGTCTGAGAGGACAGACAGGTTTACTGAGAGGACAGACAGGTTTACTGAGAGGAGAGACAGGTTTACTGAGAGGACAGACAGGTTTACTGAGAGGAGAGACAGGTTCACTGAGAGGAGAGACAGGTTCACTGAGAGGAGAGACAGGTTCACTGAGAGGACAGACAGGTTCACTGAGAGAAGAGACAGGTTTAGTGAGAGGAGAGACAGGTTCACTGAGAGGACAGACAGGTTTACTGAGGGGACAGACAGGTTTATTGAGAGGACAGACAGGTTTACTGAGAGGACAGACAGGTTTACTGAGGGGATAGACAGACATACAGGTTCACTGAGAGGACAGACAGGTTCACTGAGAGGACAGACAGGTTCACTGAGAGGAGAGACAGGTTTACTGAGAGGACAGACAGGTTTACTGAGAGGACAGACAGGTTCATTGAGAGGACAGACATGTTTACTGAGAGGACAAACAGGTTTACTGAGGGGACAGACAGGTTTACTGAGAGGACAGACAGGTTCACTGAGAGGAGAGACAGGTTTACTGAGAGGACAAACAGGTTTACTGAGGGGACAGACAGGTTTACTGAGAGGACAGACAGGTTCACTGAGAGGAGAGACAGGTTTACTGAGAGGACAGACAGGTTTACTGAGGGGACAGACAGACAGGTTTACTGAGAGGAGAGACAGGTTTACTGAGGGGACAGACAGACAGGTTCATTGAGAGGAAAGACAGGTTTACTGAGAGGACAGACAGGTTTACTGAGAGGACAGACAGGTTTACTGAGAGGACAGACAGGTTTAAGTCAGTACAGTTTTTTCACAATAAAAGTCCCGTTATGTTCCGTCTACTTTAACACACTGGGGGACTTTCACAATAAGAGCCTTGTTACATACGTGTAGCTCTCAAAGTCTCCGTTGCTGATCGCCTCGATGAGCTGCTCCGTCACCTTAATGATGTCTTGTTTCCTCACTGAGACAGACAGACAGACAGGTAGACGGACAGAGAGACAGACAGAGAGAGACAGACAGAGAGACAGACAGACAGACAGGTAGACGGACAGAGAGACAGACAGAGAGAGACAGACAGAGAGACAGACAGAGAGACAGGTAGACGGACAGACAGGTTAGTATAGTCGTCAGCTGAAGCGTCTTTATATTTCCTGTCAATCATCAGTGATTTGAGCTGTAAACGGCGTGTGTGTGTGTGTGTACCTCTGGTATCTTCATCCTCGATGGTGGTGTTTGTGCTCTCAGATGATTCCTATAATGACAACAACAACAGTAACAGCAACGACAACGGCAACGACGTCAACATCGACAGCATCGACAGCAACGACGACAGCAACAACAACAACAACGACGACGACAGCAACAACAACGACAATAACGACAACAGCGACGACAAAGACGACAGCAACGACAGCAACGACGACAGCGACAGCGACAGCAACAGCGACAACAACGACGACAGCGACAACAACGACGACAACAACGACGACAGCGACAACGTTGACAGCGACAGCAACAATGACAACAACGACGATGACAACAGCGACAACGATGACAGCGACAACAACAACGAAAACAGCAACAACGACAACAGGGACAACGAGAGCAACAACGATGACAATGACAGCAACGACAACAACAACGACAACAACAACGACGACAACAACGACGAAAGCAACAACAACAACGACAACAACGACAGCAACAACAACAACAGCGACAGCAACGACAACAACAATGACGACAACAATTACAACGACAATGACAACAACAGCGACGACAGCGACAACAACGACGATAGCGATGACGCGGACAACAACGACGACAGCAACAACAACAACGACAGCAACAACAACAGTGACAGCAACGACGACAGCGACAGCAACAATGACACGGACAACAACGACGACAGCAACAACAACAACGACAGCAACGACGACAGCGACAGCAACGACGACAGCGACAGCAACGAAGACGGCGACAACAGCGACAGCAATGACAACGACAGCGACACCCCGCAGCAACGACGCCAGCAACGACAACGACGACAACAACAGCAACAACAATAATGATGATGATAACAATAACAATAATAAAAACAATAATAATGATTATAATCATAATTATTATAATTATAATAATGATTATAATTATAATAACAAAAACAATAAAAATAATATTATTATTAATAATAATTATTATTATTATAATGATGATAATAATAATAATAATAATAATAATAATAGTGATATAATAATAATGATAATAATAATAATAATATTTTTTAATAAGAAGAATTATAGTAGTTACCTTGACCCCGTCGGCCTTCTTACCACTCTTTCCTCCTGAACGAGGGATGAAAACGAAGAGGAAAAGAAGCAGCAGAGTCAGAAAAAAAGGAATGAACGCAGAGAAGAGGAGAGACAGCATCGTGCCGACAACCGCTGCCTACGTGCCCTTCAGCAAACTGACGGGAAATACTTCAAAATAAAATAAAAGTTAAAACTGTGAATGTAGATAAAGTAAAGTAAAGTGTTGAAGAAGAAGAAGAATGCGGAGCTGGTTCAGCCTCAGAGAGAGAGAGAGACAGCTGAGGGTCAGTCAGAGAGCTCAGGACAGATAAACACATTCCTGTCTGTTCACACTCTGACTACACCTCTCAGATAATAACAATAATAATAATAATATATCATATATCATATTAAAGATTAAAGATTAAAGAAGTAAATCAAATACTGATATTAAACTTAGTAAAGTTAATGAAACTAAGTCGACATGTTGTAAGAGTTTTAATGTTCTGATCCGGCTGGAAACATGTCTGACGGTGGTTTCCCTGCTATCTATAGGTCTGACAGCTGCCACACACACACACACACACACACACACACACACACACACACACACACAGTGTTAACCTGATAATTGTGAGTAAGCCGGCAGCTGATTGGCTACTGTCTCTGTGAGTTTAACCCTCTGCTGCTGCGACACTGACGGGTCAGAGACGGAAGCAGCTGATGATCTTACCGGAGAAATTCCTGGTGGCCAACATGGTGGTGAGGATGGCTCCCTGGAAGGAAAGGAGGAGACAAGGACAAAGGAAGGAAGGAAGGAAGGAATTTAATGACTTTCACATTAAAAGACAAATATCTGAGTTTGTTTTGATCAAAAACTGTTTAAAGAACAAAATGGAATTTAAATTGAAAATCAGAAACTGAAGCCTCTGACCTTTGACCTCTGACATGTGACCTCTGACCTCGGCTTACCTTGAGTTTCCTCCTGGCGTTGAACTTCTTCAGACACTCGACCGTCTCCTGTCTGTGCATACAGGACGCCACCGTGGAGCGATGCTGGGAGGAAGATCACACATCATCATGAGTTATATATATACTGTATATAGTATATAAATATAAGAGTATATATAAACAGGAGAGGCTCACAGAGATCCAGGGGTGTTTGAGCGCCTCGGCTGCTGTGATCCTTTTAGACGGATTGATGGTCAACATCTTGTTAATGAGATCTTTGGCTTCAGGAGTCACCGTGTCCCATTCAGGAGACGGAAACTAGGAGGAGGAAGAGGGAAGGAAGGAAGGGAAGGAAGCAAGGAAACAGTGAGGCAGTGGCTGTGTCCTCCCTCTCTATGCAGTTCTACGTAGAGGATCAATAAAGGCCAGAGTGTTAGCTAGCTGGAGGCTAACCAAAGAAAAGACTGGAGGCTAACGCTAGCAGTGGGCTAAAGCTACACATCTAAATGTCCTCTTGCTGTGTTGTTGTCTGAATCCAGATCTCACAGACATGAGAGATGACTAACTGTGATTGGAGGCTCTAGAGCTACAATATCAGAGAAACGTTTCAGAGACGGAGAGTAAATGTTGCTAATAGTTAGCCTTCTGCTAACAGCAGCTAACGTGAGCCGTTAGCTGCTGTTAGCAGAAGGCTAAACTATTAGCAACCCTTTCTCTCCGTCTCTGAAACGCTTCTCCGATATTGTCCGACTCTCTTTCTGACTGACTTTACTGAAGGATAGTTAACTATAGACATCCAGAGATTTATACGCCCTCAATTTATCTTTACAGCGCTGCCGTCGGCCACCGGCCCGCTGGTCGGACGGCCGGCTACTTAGCTAGCTTAGCTCAATAATTCCACACACAGAAAATGAGGTGAACAAAGTTGTGTTTGTGTTAGCCTCCAGCTAACGCTGTGACGTCATCATGATGACGACATTAAAAGGGTCTTTAGGTCCTCTAGACAGCGAGTAGGTCACAGTCACATGATGACATGCAGAGTCATGTGACTGAAGTGAAGAATCATGTGACCTACATCGTACGCTCCAGCTTTGATCTGCTGGTAGAGACGATGTTGATCTTCATCCCAGAACGGAGGATAACCGACCAATAAGATGTAAAGAATCACACCTGAAAGGGAGAAACAGACACACCTGAGAGGAGAGGAAACAAGGAAGCAAGGAAAGGAAACAAGGAGACAGTAGAGCAGAATATAATCTGACCACAGGCCCAGAGGTCGACTGCTTTGCCGTACGGGTCCTTCCTCAAAACCTCCGGGGACAGATAACCTGGGGTCCCCGCGAAGCCTGTAAACACACACACACACACACACACACAGATTTGTTATTATATTATTTTCAGCATTGTTGTGGCCTGAAACTCTTTATAAAAATCAAAGTAGTACTAGTAGTACTAATACTGCAATAGTATTTCAGTATTAGTATCTGTGAGGTCTTACCAAACCAGGCCTGCTGGTCTCCCTCCACCTCGATGGCAAGGCCGAAATCGGCCAGTTTCACCGCCGCTCCTTTAGACTTCGAGGCCAGCAGCAGGTTCTCTGGCTGGAGACACAGAGGAGATGCTAACATGCTAACTCCGCCCACTTGTTTACATGACAGATGCTAACATGCTAACTCTAGTATATAATACAATTATAGAATAACACAGTTCTTTTTAAATCCATTACAGACAGACAGGTACCTTCAGGTCTCGGTGGACCACGCCCATCTGGTGACAGTGTAGCACCGCCTCCAGAATCTGCTGGATACAGTGACTGTTCACAGGGAGACAGAGGTCAGAGGTCACGTGCACATCTCGTTTCAGTCAGGGTCACATGTATCGATGAGTATTTCCTACCTGGCGTCAGCTTCGCTGTAATATTCTCTGGCTACAATATCTTCAAATAACTCTCCACCTGTTACCCTGAGAGAGAAAACACATCATGGAAACATTAACGAGTTCAATTAATATGACTCCGTCAACAATGGAACATAATGTGACGTGATAACAGATTTCTGGACAATATCTGTCATTGTTTTGTTTTGTTAATTGATTTATAATAATTAAGGTATTCATACATTTGCATAAAGCAGCATATTTGTCCACTCCCATGTTGATAAGAGTATTAAATACTTGACTAATCTCCCTTTAAGGTTCATTTTGAACAGATAAAAAATGTGCGATTAATCACAATTAAATATTTCAATCAATTGAGAGCCCTAATATATATATATATAGTATATTGGAAAAGAATAGAGCAGCACTCACAGGTCAAAGATGAGGTAATGATGCAGCTCCTCTGAGATGCTGTCATGTAGCCGAACTGAAAGAAAGGAAGAAAGAATAGTTCATTGAACCTGTATGTGACTCTGGTTGGACTGATAACTAGCCGGTTAGGCAACAACATACAACATGTAAAGATGCTAGAGGCTAGGCTAGCGGTTTCCCCCTGCTGCTCCCCAGTCTTTATGCTAAGCTAGGCTAGGCTAGCAGTTTCCCCCTGCTGCTCCCCAGTCATTGTGCTAAGCTAAGCTAGGCTAGCAGTTTCCCCCTGTTTCCAGTCTTTATGCTAAGCTAAGCTAGGCTAGCTGTTTCCCCCTGTTTCCAGTCTTTGTGCTAAGCTAAGCTAGGCTAGCTGTTCCCCCTGTTTCCAGTCTCTATGCTAAGCTAAGCTAGGCTAGCTGTTCCCCCTGTTTCCAGTCTTTATGCTAAGCTAAGCTAGGCTAGCAGTTACCCCCTGCTGCTCCCCAGTCTTTGTGCTAAGCTAAGCTAGGCTAGCAGTTACCCCCTGCTGCTCCCCAGTCTTTGTGCTAAGCTAAGCTAGGCTAGCAGTTCCCAACCGCTGCTCCCCAGTCTTTGTGCTAAGCTAAGCTAGGCTATCAGTTCCCAACCGCTGCTCCCCAGTCTTTGTGCTAAGCTAGGCTAGCAGTTCCCCCTGCTGCTCCCCAGTCTTTGTGCTAAGCTAAGCTAGGCTAGCAGTTTCCCCCTGCTGCTCCCCAGTCTTTGTGCTAAGCTAAGCTAGGCTAGCAGTTCCCAACCGCTGCTCCCCAGTCTTTGTGCTAAGCTAAGCTAGGCTAGCAGTTACCCCCTGCTGCTCCCCAGTCATTGTGCTAAGCTAGGCTAGCAGTTACCCCCTGCTGCTCCCCAGTCATTGTGCTAAGCTAGGCTAGCAGTTACCCCCTGCTGCTCCCCAGTCTTTGTGCTAAGCTAGGCTAGCAGTTACCCCCTGCTGCTCCCCAGTCATTGTGCTAAGCTAGGCTAGCAGTTACCCCCTGCTGCTCCCCAGTCATTGTGCTAAGCTAGGCTAGCAGTTACCCCCTGCTGCTCCCCAGTCATTGTGCTAAGCTAGGCTAGCAGTTTCCCCCTGCTGCTCCCCAGTCTTTATGCTAAGCTAGGCTAAGCTAGCAGTTTAAGGTAAATTTTGAACAGATATAAAATGTGTGATTAATTTGTGATTAATGGTCATTATATATAGTAATTGATTGACGGCCGTACTGAGGACACGTTGAGTATTTATACTTCTACTGCAGTAAGATGTCTGAATACTTGATGATTGTAGACGTCTGACTGTTTGTTTGTTTCTGTTCTGAATGTGGAAACTCTGCTTTTATTGTATAATAGGATATATAACTACTGCCCACACACATGCACGCACACGCACACACACACACACACACACACACAGACGCACACAAATCAAATCCCACGGCTGTACTGTGTAGGAGTGTTTCGAGAGAAAAACCTGATTATTTCCTTTCTGAGTGCTTTCACACAGGTGTGTGTGTGTGTGTGTAAGTGTGTGTGTGTGTGTGTGTGTGTGTGTGTGTGTTGCTAGGCAACAGTGTCCTTAGGTGAAGGCATCAAACCCCTCTCTCCTCCTACACACACGCACACACACACATGCACACACACACGCGCACACACACACACGCACACACACGCACACACACACGGTTACGTAACAGTCCTCGGTATCTGTGGAGCATCACCTGCCCACACAGAGCTCTGATTGGACGCTGGGTTCAGCTGCAGCCTCCTGATTGGCCGGTTCGGTCCACGTGAGGTCATATTTAAACATCTGACTGATTCTGGTCAGTTAGTTTCACTTTGTTGTCTGAAGGATTTTAAAGCTGAAGAACAAACTAACTGTGAATTAAACAGGAAGTGCTCCCTTCTGGTTGATTGATCAGTTGGCGTGGTGTTTCTAGTCCGGGTGTTAACACGGAGATCCCATCCTAACATGACTCCAGTACTGAAGCTAAATAAACTCTTTAAAAAGCCTCTTGGATCAGCTGGAAAACGCATCGTCACAGCAACGAACATACAAACATATGATGATCTGATAGACCATGATGCATTGCTGTAGATTAAACTACTATTTATAGCCCTCTTCTCTGTTAGTAACCATGGTGACGTGTTTAGTGGGCGGAGCGTTAAGTGGAGGCAGAATAACTCTGAACACGTTAGCTAACGCTGGATTCTGGCAGCCAACAACACAGTAAGAGGACATTTTAGATGTGGAGCTTTAGCCCACTGCTAGCGTTAGCCTCCAGTGTTTTCTTTGGTTAGCCTCCAGCTAATGTTAGCCTCCAGTCTTTCCTTTGGTTAGCCTCCAGCTAATGTTAGCCCACTGCTAGTGTTAGCCTCCAGTCTTTCCTTTGGTTAGCCTCCAGCTAATGTTAGCCCATTGCTAGCGTTAGCCTCCAGTCTTTCTTTTGGTTAGCCTCCAGCTAATGTTAGCCTCCAGCTAATGTTAGCCTCCAGTCTTTCCTTTGGTTAGCCTCCAGCTAATGTTAGCCCATTGCTAGCGTTAGCCTCCAGTCTTTCCTTTAGTTAGCCTCCAGATAATGTTAGCTCACTGCTAGTGTTAGCCTCCAATCTTTTCTTTGTTTAGCCTCCAGCTTATGTTAGCCCACTGCTAGCGTTAGCCTCCAGTCTTTCCTTTGGTTAGCCTCCAGCTTATGTTAGCCCACTGCTAGCGTTAGCCTCCAGTCTTTCCTTTGGTTAGCCTCCAGCTAATGTTAGCCCATTGCTAGCGTTAGCCTCCAGTCTTTCCTTTGGTTAGCCTCCAGCTTATGTTAGCCCACTGCTAGCGTTAGCCTCCAGTCTTTCCTTTGGTTAGCCTCCAGCTTATGTTAGCCCACTGCTAGCGTTAGCCTCCAGCTAACACCGTGACCTCATCAACAATCTGAGCAGCAGTTGAAAGTAACTAAATACATTTACTCAACTATTGTATTTAAGTACACATTTGAGGTACTGTACTTACTTTTACTCAGAAATGAGTATTTCTACAGAGTAGGTGTTGACCTTTGACCCCTATGAAGTGAAACCTGCTATCCAAACACTAAATGTGTATTATTGAGTCTGATTACTGTGTGGTATTTGTACTTTTACTGCAGTAAAAGCTGTGTGATCAGAGCTGTTGAGTGTTAAAGGAGGAAAACCTCGTCTCCACGGTGATTACATCTCCTCATCAATTAGTAATTACACTCTGGTTGCCGTTAGTAACGCCAACACCTACATAATTCATCACCATCATCATCAAGAGCCCGACAACAGAGAGGAGTACTGACATTGGTAGAAGTACACAACACAGTAACAGTACATGTAGTAACAGTAGAAAGAGTAGTGGTCATAGTATTGTACACTGTTTTAGTAGTATTATCAGAAGCAGTTGTAGTAGCAGAGGCAGCAGCAGTGGTAGTAGAAGTAGAAGTACAACGAATAGTACTGATGGTAGTTGTACAAGTAGAAGAGGTAGAATGAGCAGTAGTAGTAGTAATCTTAGCAGTAACAGTAGTACTCACTGTATCACTGATAGAAGTAATACATTAGTATCAGTTGCAATACAATCAGTAGTACCTGCAGTTCATATAGTATGTAGTACATGTAGTATGCAGTACATGTAGTATGCAGTACATGTAGTATGCAGTACATGTAGTATACAGTACATGTAGTATACAGTACATGTAGTATGCAGTACATGTAGTATGCAGTACATGTAGTATACAGTACATGTAGTATACAGTACATGTAGTATGCAGTACATGTAGTATGCAGTACATGTAGTATACAGTACATGTAGTATGCAGTACATGTAGTATGCAGTACATGTAGTATGCAGCACGTAGAACCTGTAGTACCTGTAGTACCTGTAGTACCTGTAGTACCTGTAGTACCTGTAGAACCTGTAGTAGTACTCACCAATATTTGGGTGCTTCAATAAACGACAGATTCGAGCTTCGCGGTCCAACTTCTGATGATCTGAAAACACAAACACATTGATCACTGATCACATGACGCTAACGTTGATCACAGGTATTTATGTTAACGTTGATCACAGGTATTGATCACAGGTATTGATCACAGGTATTGATGCTAACATTGATCACAAGTATTGATCACAGGTATTGATCACAGCTATTGATGCTAACGTTGATCACAAGTATTGATCACAGGTATTGATCACAGCTATTGATGCTAACGTTGATCACAAGTATTGATCACAGGTATTGATCACAGCTATTGATGCTAACGTTGATCACAAGTATTGATCACAGGTATTGATCACAGCTATTGATGCTAACGTTGATCACAAGTATTGATCACAGGTATTGATCACAGCTATTGATGCTAACGTTGATCACAAGTATTGATCACAGGTATTGATCACAGCTATTGATGCTAACGTTGATCATAGGTATTGATCACAGGTATTAATGCTAACGTTGATCATAGGTATTGATCACAGGTATTTATGTTAAAGCTGATAACAGGTATTGATGCTAATGTTGATCACAGGTATTGATCACAGGTATTGATGCTAACGTTAATCAGAAGTATTGATCACAGGTATTGATGACAGGTATTTATGTTGACGTTGATCACAGGTATTTATGATAACGTTGATCACAGGTATTTATGATAACGTTGATCACAGGTATTGATCACAGGTATTGATGCTAACGTTGATCACAAGTATTGATCACAGGTATTGATCACAGGTATTGATGCTAACGTTGATCACAAGTATTGATCACAGGTATTGATCACAGGTATTGATGCTAACGTTGATCACAGGTATTGATTGATGAATTGTGTGACATTCATTTAAACATTCCATGAGATATTTGGGTGCTGTGTGTTGGATATGAAGTTATTGTTGTGTATTTTTAGTGCTAACAGTATAAATCAGAGGTCATCTGATGTTATTATTCAGTGAACACTCTGACTCCTCTAACTTATGAATTATTGCTCATCATGAACGGTGGCAGATGGTTGTTATATCGATGCCTTTTGTCATGAAGTGTTGCCCTGAATATTAATGTGGAGCTTCTCAGTAGCAGCGCTATAACAACCCGATGTAGCTCTGAGCGCTATCGCTAACAAGCCCCAGGTCCTGCTGGCTCCTCAGATACACCACAATACAGGAAATCTCTCTCTCTCTGAGACCAGACCAGTTTAACCTCTGAGACCAGACCAGTTTAACCTCTGAGACCAGACCAGTTTAACCTCTGACACCAGACCAGTTTAACCTCTGAGACCAGACCAGTTTAACCTCTGAGACCAGACCAGTTTAACCTCTGAGACCAGACCAGTTTAACCTCTGAGACCAGACCAGTTTAACCTCTGAGACCAGACCAGTTTAACCTCTGACACCAGACCAGTTTAACTACTAAGACCAGACCAGTTTAACCTCTGAGACCAGACCGGTTTAACCTCTGAGACCAGACCAGTTTAACCTCTGAGACCAGACCAGTTTAACCTCTGAGACCAGACCAGTTTAACCTCTGACACCAGACCAGTTTAACCTCTGACACCAGACCAGTTTAACTACTAAGACCAGACCAGTTTAACCTCTGAGACCAGACCGGTTTAACCTCTGAGACCAGACCAGTTTAACCTCTGAGACCAGACCAGTTTAACCTCTGAGACCAGACCAGTTTAACCTCTGACACCAGACCAGTTTAACCTCTGACACCAGACCAGTTTAACTACTAAGACCAGACCAGTTTAACCTCTGAGACCAGTTTAACCTCTGAGACCAGACCAGTTTAACCTCTGACACCAGACCAGTTTAACTACTAAGACCAGACCAGTTTAACCTCTGAGACCAGTTTAACCTCTGAGACCAGACCAGTTTAACCTCTGACACCAGACCAGTTTAACTACTAAGACCAGACCAGTTTAACCTCTGAGACCAGTTTAACCTCTGAGACCAGACGGGTTTAACCACGTATAAACAGTATATACATACTATATATACGTGTGTATATATCTATGTACAAACTGATGAGTTGGTTTATTATTACTATAAATATTATTATTACTGAGAAGAGTTGGTTTGCTGCAGTGATGTCACACACACACACACTGTCAAATTTACAAGGTGTTGCTAAGCAACCGAAGAAAATCTCAGAACCAGAATAGTGAGTGTTTTAAAGGATTCAGAGACAGAAGTTCGGACCAGAGAGACGCCTCCCAGGGCATTCTGGGTAATAATTACAGGTCACATTTACATCCAGTGATGTATTGATCTGAGCCGTGGCTCCTCCTCCTCACCTCTGGCAGACAGTTTCTTGGTGTTGATGATCTTGGCGGCATACTCCTGGCCCGACAGCACCTTCACACAGCGCCGCACCACTGAAAACGCTCCCCTGGAAACAAACAGGAGGAACCAATCAGCTTTTAACAATTACAAAATAATAACATTGTCTCATTTAACAAGTTTTTGCACGTTCCAAGATATATATACATATATACTGTATATATTATATATAATATATATATATATATATATATATATATATATACTATATATATATAATATATATTATATATATATATATATATAGTATATACTGTATATATTATATATAATATATACTGTATATACTATATATATATATAATATATAGTATATATATATATACATATAATATATACAGACATATATATATATATATGTCTGTATATACTATATGTATATATATATATACTATATATATATATATACTGTATATACTATATATATATATATATATGCTATATATATATACTGTATATACTATATATATATACTATATATATATATATACAGACATATATATATATATATATATATATATATCTGCTAACACTGCTAATATTAATACTATTACTAACATTACTAATATTAATACTACTGCTAACACTACTGATGTTAATACTACTGCCAACACTACTAATATTAATACTACTGCTAATACTACTAATATTAATACTACTGCTAACACTACTAATATTAATACTATTACTAAAATTACTAATATTAATGCTGCTGCTAACACTACTAATATTAATACTACTGCCAACACTACTAATATTAATACTACTGCTAATACTACTAATATTAATACTATTACTAAAATTACTAATATTAATACTATTACTAAAATTACTAATATTAATACTATTACTAAAATTACTAATATTAATACTACTGCTAATACTACTAATATTAATACTATTGCTAACACTACTAATATTAATACTATTACTAAAATTACTAATATTAATACTACTGCTAACACTACTAATATTAATACTACTGCTAACACTACTAATATTAATACTATTACTAACACTACTAATATTAATACTACTGCTAACACTACTAATATTAATGCTGCTGCTAACACTACTAATATTAATACTATTACTAAAATTACTAATATTAATGCTGCTGCTAACACTACTAATATTAATACTACTGCCAACACTACTAATATTAATACTACTGCTAATACTACTAATATTAATACTACTGCTAACACTACTAATATTAATACTATTACTAAAATTACTAATATTAATGCTGCTGCTAACACTACTAATATTAATACTACTGCCAACACTACTAATATTAATACTACTGCTAATACTACTAATATTAATACTATTACTAAAATTACTAATATTAATACTATTACTAAAATTACTAATATTAATACTATTACTAAAATTACTAATATTAATACTACTGCTAATACTACTAATATTAATACTATTGCTAACACTACTAATATTAATACTATTACTAAAATTACTAATATTAATACTACTGCTAACACTACTAATATTAATACTACTGCTAACACTACTAATATTAATACTATTACTAACACTACTAATATTAATACTACTGCTAACATTACTAATATTAATACTACTGCTAATACTACTAATATTAATACTATTGCTAACACTACTAATATTAATACTATTACTAAAATTACTAATATTAATACTACTGCTAACACTACTAATATTAATACTACTGCTAACACTACTAATATTAATACTATTACTAACACTACTAATATTAATACTACTGCTAACACTACTAATATTAATGCTGCTGCTAACACTACTAATATTAATACTATTACTAAAATTACTAATATTAATACTATTACTAACATTACTAATATTAATACTACTGCTAACACTACTAATATTAATGCTGCTGCTAACACTACTGATGTTAATACTACTGCTAATACTACTAATATTAATACTACTGCTAACATTACTAATATTAATACTACTGCTAACACTACTAATATTAATACTACTGCTAATACTACTAATATTAATACTACTGCTAACACTATTAATATTAATACTACTGCTAACACTACTATTAATACTTCTGCTAATACTACTAATATTAATACTGCCAACACTACTAATATTAATACTATTACTAACACTACTAATATTAATACTACTGCTAACACTACTAATATTAATGCCACTGCTAATACTACTAATATTAATACTACTGCTAACACTACTAATATTAATACTACTGCTAACACTACTAATATTAATACTATTACTAATACTACTAATATTAATACTACTGCTAACACTACTAATATTAATGCCACTGCTAATACTACTAATATTAATACTACTGCTAACACTACTAATATTAATACTATTACTAAAATTACTAATATTAATACTACTGCCAACACTACTAATATTAATGCTACTGCCAACACTACTAATATTAATACTATTACTAAAATTACTAATATTAATACTACTGCCAACATTACTAATATTAATACTACTGCTAATACTACTAATATTAATACTATTACTAAAATTACTAATATTAATACTACTGCCAACACTACTAATATTAATGCTACTGCCAACACTACTAATATTAATACTATTACTAAAATTACTAATATTAATACTACTGCCAACATTACTAATATTAATACTACTGCTAATACTACTAATATTAATACTATTACTAACATTACTAATATTAATACTACTGCCAACACTACTAATATTAATACTACTGCCAACACTACTAATATTAATGCTACTGCTAACACTACTAATATTAATACTATTACTAACATTACTAATATTAATACTACTGCTAACACTACTAATATCAATGCTGCTGCTAACACTACTGATGTTAATACTACTGCTAATACTACTAATATTAATACTACTGCTAATACTACTAATATTAATACTACTGCTAACACTATTAATATTAATACTACTGCTAACACTACTAATAATACTTCTGCTAATACTACTAATATTAATACTACTGCTAATACTACTAATATTAATACTACTGCTAATACTACTAATATTAATACTACTGCTAACACTATTAATATTAATACTACTGCTAACACTACTAATAATACTTCTGCTAATACTAATATTAATACTACTGCTAATACTACTAATATTAATACTACTGCTAACACTATTAATATTAATACTACTGCTAACACTACTATTAATACTTCTGCTAATACTACTATTAATACTTCTGCTAATACTACTAATATTAATACTAATACTGCCAACACTACTAATATTAATACTATTACTAACACTACTAATATTAATACTACTGCTAACACTACTAATATTAATATTACTGCTAATACTACTAATATTAATGCTACTGCTAACACTACTAATATTAATGCTGCTGCTAACACTACTGATGTTAATACTACTGCTAATACTACTAATATTAATACTAATACTGCCAACACTACTAATATTAATACTATTACTAACACTACTAATATTAATACTACTGCTAACACTACTAATATTAATGCTGCTGCTAACACTACTAATATTAATACTATTACTAAAATTACTAATATTAATACTACTGCTAACACTACTAATATTAATACTATTACTAACATTACTAATATTAATACTACTGCTAACACTACTAATATTAATGCTGCTGCTAACACTACTGATGTTAATACTACTGCTAATACTACTAATATTAATACTACTGCTAACATTACTAATATTAATACTACTGCTAACACTACTAATATTAATGCTGCTGCTAACACTACTAATATTAATACTATTACTAACACTACTAATATTAATACTACTGCCAACACTACTAATATTAATACTACTGCTAATACTACTAATATTAATACTACTGCTAACACTATTAATATTAATACTACTGCTAACACTACTATTAATACTTCTGCTAATACTACTAATATTAATACTGCCAACACTACTAATATTAATACTATTACTAACACTACTAATATTAATACTACTGCTAACACTACTAATATTAATACTACTGCTAATACTACTAATATTAATACTACTGCTAACACTACTAATATTAATGCCACTGCTAATACTACTAATATTAATACTACTGCTAACACTACTAATATTAATACTATTACT